>NW_007253987.1:503252-504337 GCF_000164805.1 Carlito syrichta
TCCTGCATTTTCTAAGGTTCTTACAGTTTGAGGTTTTACATTTAGGTCTGTGATCCATTTAGAGTTAATTTTTGTGTATGAGGATAGGTAGGGGTCCTGTTTCAATCTTCTGTGTGTGGTCAGCCAGTTTTCATAACGCCATTGACTGAATAGGTTCTCCTCTCTCCAGTAGTGGGTGGTGGAGGGTTTGATGAAGATGAGTTGGTTGAGAAATTGAGGTTTTGCTTTTGGAATCTCAGTTCTATTCCATTGGTCTATATGCCTGTTCTTGTACCAATACCAGGCTGTTTTGGTTATTGTCGCTTTATAATATAGTTTAAAGTCTGGGAGTGTGATATCCCCCCCCCCTTTTTTTTTTGGCTGAGGATTGTTTTGGCTATTCTTGGTCATTTATGTTTCCATATGAATTACTGTATTGTTTTTTCTAAGTCTGAGAAGAATGTTGCTGGTAATTTGATGGGTATTGCATTAAATCTGTAGTTTGTCTTAGGCAAAATGGACATTTTAACAATGTTGATTCTTCCAATCCATGAGCATGGAATATTTTTCCACTTGTTTGTGTCATCTTTGATTTCTTTGAGCAGTGTTTAAGAGATAAGATAGACAAGTGGAACCTCATTAAACTGACAAGTTTCTGCAAAGCCAAAGAAACCATCAAGAGAGCAGAGAGACAGCCTACAGACTGGGAAAAAATACTTGCCAACTCCACGTCTGACAAAGGCCTAGCATCAAGGATCTACAAGGAACTCAAATGTGCCGAAAAGAAAAAAACAAACAGCCCTATTACAAAGTGGACTAAAGGTATGAATAGACATTTCTCAAAAGAAGACATAAGAGCAGCCAACAGATTCATGAAAAAACGTCCAGCCTCACTAGTCATCAAGGAGATGCAAATTAAAACTACACCGAGATTCCACCTAAATCCAGTCAGAATGACCATCATCAATAAGTCAAATAACATATGCTGGAAAGAATGTGGTGAAAAGGGAATACTTCTAAACTGTTGGTGGGGGTGCAAACTAGTTCAGCCTCTGTGGAAATCAGTGTGGCGATTCCTAAAAGCTCTAAAAATTGACCTTCCATAT
>NW_007253987.1:505009-524787 GCF_000164805.1 Carlito syrichta
GCACTCCAGTCTGGGAGACAGAGTGAGATTCCAACTCAAAAAAACAAAAACCAAAAAACCAAAAATGACGTAAAGGTAGTTAAGAGTACTATAAACCCTGATTTAGGAGACTAATAAAGGAATTCTCCCAAAATGCATGGAGGGAGAAAGCCAGATATAAGAGGAAAAATATAGAGAAGACGGAGTCAGAATACAGGATATCAACACATAATTATCAGAGGGAGAGTGGGGAGGTATGAGTATCAGAATATTGCAAAAAAAATTCTGTGTTTAAAAAATGACCCGAGGCCATGTTTTCTTAAGCTTTGGCCCCCTCCCATACCTTGGGGAGGTGAATCTCTTCTTTTTCTCTCTCTCTTTTTCTAATTTACTTTATAAATCATCTATATTATCTAATCTAAAAAAGAGAATGATCTGGGAAAACAGGAGCAAGGCAAAGCATCTGAGTCTTAGATAAGGATATCAGATTGTCTTATTTGAATGCATAATTGTGGATGCTTAATTATCAGTGGTGGTAGTTAAAAATATTTTCTAGATGAAATAAAGCCCAGACTGAATTGTATAGAGCATTCTAGAAAGGCAGAAGAAAATGAAGGTCTTAGAGATGTGAAATAATGTGACTCGTTCGAGGAACTGTATATTCAGTTTGTTCCACTCTAGAAGTATCTTGATGGTTTCTGTGTTCACTTTTGCTTTAGTAACCCCTAAGAATATTAATAAAAATAAAATATTTTAGGTCACTTGTGTTCTACAATACCAGAGCTTTACTTTTTGGAGTCAGATCCAGAGAATCTTGGGTGATTATTGTGTGCCTTATCAGGCTGAGGGTCAACTGTCTGCCTCCATGTGTGCCAAATGTATCTTGTTCTCATATATCTCAAAATTAAACAGAAATGATCACTATGTCATCAAAAATTTAGCTAAATGTTACACACATAAAATACACTATGAATAATGGAAATTGGCTATAACAATGTCCAGGGATATTGACCATCTTCACTTTTGACTATAAGATCACTGCCTACACACACACACACACACACACACACACACACACACACACACACACACACACACACCCTACTGTGGAAGAAAGGAGTGACAATCTAACCAAACAGATTGAAAATCAAATGACAATTAAAGTTTAATTTTAATACCTATGCCAATTTCTTGGACATTTTGCCTTCAAAATCTTTGCCCAGGTCACAAACTGTACCTTTTAGAAATGAGACACTAACAACATCCTACCCAACTCATCCTACTGGGCTAAAATCTCTAAGAGAAGTAAAGGATGCACTTGACTTGATGTAAGTAGATCAGCACCTAGTTCATCAGGTGGTGAGGTTCCATTCAATAGGAAGCTTGAAAGTGCCATTGTTCTAATTCTCTTTATAAAGGGAGCAGCCATGTTTCTACCAGCATAGTGTTGGCAGCAACCTAAGAGCCGCCTCCAAGGTGTTGCTGGTCCTGCTCTCTAGTAGCCTTGATGGCCCTGACTTCAGCTCAGTGCTCAAGTGAAGGTAAAAAAGGTGGGGGGGGGGGGGGGGGAGGGGGAGAGAATATACTGTGACTCTGCTTGAGGGTTAGATTGCCCTTCAGAGGGGAAAGGTGGAGGGAGAAAGACGAGAGGAAAGCTGGGGCTGCAGCTTTCTTCACACTAAAAGATTTATGTCCTCAATTCCATGCCAAGGCTTTATTCTTCACTTAATAAAGTATTAGTGGAATCCAATACAGAATTCCAACCTGGAGAATGACAAGGTAAGATTTGCATTTTTTGAAAGATAGTTCTTAATGTGCTTTGAGGAGTGCAGTGGAGGATGGTGAGACCGATCCAGGGAAGTTCAGCTGTAACAATTTCATAGTAATCTAAGTAGAGAGTGATGATAGTGGCCTTGCTGTATAGTGAATAGGTATCAATGAAGGAGACAAACACATCAGAGCTACTTCAGAGATGGATGACTGGATAATAATAAATTTGTGTCATTTTACATAGAGATAGAGAAATATCAGAGACCAATTTTCTTATCTTTTCTCCCACCCACACTTAGAATTTTAATGTGCTATGAATAGTTTGTTTACTCCTGGTGCCCCTATTGAGGAAACATTAGTACAAAGTATTTACAGAAGAAAGAGGGCAGAAGAATAATAAGATAAGATATTGTAGTACCCAGATCACTTACCCTAAATTAGTATTAAGGTCTGAGGGATCCTAGACAAACAAAGTGCTCTTCTTTTTTGAGTTTGTGATTGATTGGTGCTCTGCATAGTAACAACCCTGCCACTTCTATACATCTTACTCCCTGCCAGCAGCATCACAGACAGTGGCTGATGAGGTAATTTAGAGGATGTACAGGATGCTCAGACATTCCCTTTCTCTTGAGAACCCTGAAAGATTCATAATATAACTTTCACTTCATCCTTTGCTTCTTTTATAGATGTCAGCAATGAAGGCTCTTCTGTCTTAATACCAGGTAAATCTCAGTTAATCCTCAATTAACTTTCTCTTTTTTCACCAGAAGTTTTTACTTGTCCAATGTTATCTCATTGTCATTTCCTTGTCAGAAATTGATTAACATTTACGCCCCTAAAGAAACAAGCAAAGCTTAGTGGACTTTGATTCTGAGGGCCATAGGGGTCATTAATTTGAACAGAGATGCCTGACTTCAATGAAAGCAGGAGTGGGCTCCAGCAATAACTGCTGAGAGATGACAGACAAATGGAAATTGTCCTTATTCTGATTCCTCCATATACTAAGAGTTCCTCAACTGCCTCCTTTTCCCCCAGTGTTCCATTCCAAAGTTGTATGGCTTCAGGAAGAATTGCAAAGAAATTGATGTACGGGTACCTTTTCTCTGTGTTTCTTGACTCATCTGTGTTCTTGTAGCTGATAAAAATTTGTCACAGCTATTCTGTTAATTCTGTGTAAGATTTTGCTCTGTTTTTATCTTCTCTCTCTAAATATTTCTTCACTTGGGTCTTGGGCCTGAGAAATCACCTCTAGTTTCTACATAGGGCTCAGGTACTCAGATGTGGAATCACAGCTAGCACATCATCAAGGCAGCTCAAAATGAAAATGGCAACATAACTGACATTTATAATTCTTTTCCTTCTCTTTGTCGTTGGAGACATCCTCAGGGATTTTAAAGTATCCAAGACTTCTTTTTTTGTGTGTGTGTGCCAAATTTAAGGGCACATATTTGTCCCAGGAACAAAGAAATGAGACTTTCTATCATCCTTATACAGATTAAGAGGAATCCTGCAAAGGAGGCAGGGGGCAGGAGGAAGGATGGCTGTTGACAGGTTCTTGGGAGAGAGAGACTACGTGATGCGGTTAGAGAGATAAAAAGAGAGAAGTGCTTTCCAGCACTGAGCTTACCTAATTTTGTGTCTTTTCTATGAAGATTTAACAAATTTCAGTGATAGCCCAGATCAAGAATACCAGGGACCACCATTTGGAGGACTCCCACTTAGATTCCCTGTTGATTATGGAAACCAAGATGATGGTCCTCCTCAGTAGAGGCCACCCCCACAAGAAGGCCAAGAGCAACAACCTCCCCCATCTGGTCCTGAAAACCAACAAGGACCATCACCACAAGGATGTGATGAACATTATCCTTTCTCATGGAAGGCCCCAGGGACCACCAGCACCTTTCCAGGGAGACAGACCACCAACAGCTTCCCAAGCCCAGTCATCCCAGTAATCTAGATGACAGGTATCATTCCCCATAAAAGACCCTCAGTCATACACTTCTCAACTGTGTCTATGTCTATGAACCAACTGGAAACACACTGAAATTATGTCATCTTGGATGCCATTTCTAAATTTTTTCATTCAGATATTCTGTGATAGGATAGCAAGTCACTATATTTTTAATAAACCCTCCAAGGTCTTTATGACTTTAAGAAACTCTGCCCCCAAATTTCCTTTTTTTCCAGTGACTATCTGTCTTAAACTGGATTGCTAATGAGGAAGTGGAGCTGGCTTCTCCCTTTGAGACACTGCTTCCTGTCCTCAGATTTAAGGACTTGCCATTTCAAGTTTCAACCAGAGCACCATTTCTAGAAGGCCTGACACTGGGACTTTCTAGTCTGGTTTCTCATCTTAATGATAATGCACTTGATGCCGCTAAATGTTATCCAGTTTTTTATATACTTGTTTTTAAGTTTAAAAATGCTCAAGGTAAAAATATCCTAACTGAACAGACATATGTAAAGCTAAATATTAAATACATATTTCATTATGCTTATATAACCCTTATATAATCCATCACCAAAAGCCACCACTATTAATTCTTTTGGACATCCTCTTGGATATATTTATGTGCATATAAACATATATAATCTTTTTTCCCACAACTGATATCATACTTTATATGCAGATCTGTATGTTGTGTATTTGAACAACATAGTTCTTAGAAAACTTCCAAGTCAGTTGATTTTATAGTTTTTTTTTGTTTTTCTTTTTTCCTCTTTTTTTGTTTTATAATTGTATTATATTCCATTGTGTGACTGGACCATGATTTCTTTAGCCAATCCTTAATAACTGACATTTAAATTGGTATCAATTTTCACAATTGCAGGTACATGTTTCAGTGAGTATCTTTGCAAATATGTCCTTGAACACTATCAAAGGCAACCAAAAGGTAAACAACTTAAGTATATATTTTTTAAAAATCTTGTAAGTAATCATTTAGAGCACATCACCTGCTGTGTGCATAGAAAGAGTGAACAAAAAGGAAAGAAAATGTATATCTTTGAGATAATATATATTCCAAATATCCTGATTTGATCATTACATATTGTAAACATATGTCAAAGTATTACATATATGCCCAAAATATGTAAAAACTATTGTATTGCAATGAAACATTAGAAAGAAAAGAATGAAAAAGAAATTAGAGAGGAAAGGGATGAATGAGAGAAAAGAGAGAGAGAGAGAGAGAGAGAGAGAATGAGAAGATGAGCTGTTCCTCATGTACAGCTCATGTACCTCACTACAGTAATACCAACAAGGAATTTGGCACTTCTTGCCACGTCAAATCTGTGTATAAACTTCTCTGTTTACTTGTTTGTTTCAGAAAGTGAATAAGAAGATGATGTCCTTCAGACAGTCATGGCATGGAAACAGTGTGGTTATAAATCACTCTTCAATATACCAATAAAATAATCAGCATGTAATTCCTGATTGCTGTCTCTTATTCTGGGTGTTTGTGAGTCTGAAATTTGAGGGCCATGAATACAATCTAACAAATCCAATACTCCTTCTTAATGATGCTTCCAGCAAGATTTCCCTCACTTTTATCCTAATAAAGCCAGCTTCCAGGGTAAGAATTTCATTGGTGCTCTCCACTTGTGGATTCTGTAGCACAAATCCAAAATTAAAAAAGAAATATTTTCAGATCTTTTACTTATATTCTTGTAATTTTAGGTAAACAAAAAATATGTAACAAATGAGAGGAAGTTGCAGAGGCTGGGAAAATTTTTAAATTTAAAAATAATTACTCCTGGATTCTGGAGAAATGAATATGTTTCTGTGCCTAAAGTTAGTTTTCTAGGGAAAATTAGAATAAGGTTATGTGTACAACTCACAATATTCTATTCTCCCTGTGTTTTCATTGCTCAGTTCTCTTCTTCCCTCTGTTCCTTACTATTATTTATCAAAACCTGAGTACATTTTGTAAAGAAGCCAGTATATTGTATTTTAAGGAGCAAGGAATTCATAGTAAATATTTATTTTTATTTTAAAAATTTCAGAAAAGTAGGCATTATTCTAATATAATGTAATTTACCAAATGTGACTCAAGAAGCTAGGGAAAAGTTCCTGAAAAAAATATCTGACAGGAAATTGTCTCTAACTATCTTTCACTATCACCTCCAATGTTCATGGACATAGCAGTTTTTGGTATTTAATTTTTATATCATTAAATAACATATAATCTTAAAATATTTACATTTTTGTAAAATATTAAAAATGATAACAAGTTTCTGAATTTATTCTCTGATGTCCATTAAATAAAATACTGTTCATTAAATTACAAAGGACTGCAAAGGTATTCCATTAGAAAAAGTACTCAATGGTATATAAACAAGTCAGTACTGAGATAGAAAACAATACACCATGTTTAAAAAGGATGACAAGGATGGTTCAATATTAGAAAATTGGCCACATCCTACTGCTGACCTCAAAATATTACTAAGTCCAAAGAAAACAGGAAAGGGTAATCTCACCATAACCCTAACCAAACTGACCAACCTGAATGCAACTCAAGCCCTTTTCTCTGACTTTTCTCCTGTTATTGTAGTTGAAGCCTCCTTACTCCTATTTTTTAATCTTCATGCTTGTTTCCACACCATATTGCCTAATCAAGGATTTTGCTACTGCAATTCTGAAACTTTTGTACCCTAATCTTTAATTTCTAATTATCTCTGGATTAGTTCAGTCATGACAAAACTGCCGAATTACCACATTTGTACACAGGTTTTCCTTAATGCATCTCCACTACTATATTATTTGTCTGCCAATTTTATTACAAAAGACCTTGGTAGTTATTTCTATAGTTATTGTCTCTACCTCCTCACCATATACATTCTCTTCTACACACTTTATATTGGCTGTGGCATTCACTGTTCCTCTTGTGACAAGATCATCCAGGACCTCCATTTACCAAATTCGGGAGTTTAGTCAAAGTTTTGCATTTCACTTGACCTCTCAGTAATTTGGCATCATTTTTTTTCTTTTAGAACACTTTATCAACACTTCCAGGAGTCTCACACTCTCTACTAGGTTTCCTCCTAACTCTTCTTTCTACAACCTCCAATCACTCCCTCAAGAGTTCTCTGTAATAATAAATAGTATCTGCCTTCCTCTATTTGACTCCTCTTTTCCTCACACATCCCATTATATCTGGTCCAATAGTATAACATATTATTTTGAAATTTTACCTTCAATTCTTGCTTTATTTGAGTCTCAAAATAAATGTCAATGCAACTTCTTCTCACCACTTGAGTCACTAATAGCTCATGTACACAAGCATTGTTTCTAGCTTACTCTAAAAATACATTCGACTTTTGCCCTGTCAATCTCCACGGCAGTCAATTAAAGATCATAGTATTCCTTTATTCAAAAATTTCCAGTGGATTGCAATTAATTTTATTTTATGAAAACAAAATCCAGGTGGAGTGTCAGGAAGTGCAAGTCCCAGCGTGAGTGAGTGAATGTATGGAAAATTTTGTGTATGTGCTGGTGTGAGTGGTCATGTGAGTGGCTGACTGAGTGAGGGCTAGGGGGCTCTCCTGGTGAAAGGGTTAATGTTGTAGCTGCTTGACTTAGACCCTAGTGATTCCTGGGACACAGAAGCCGATCACTAATTTTAAAAAATCAACAAAACCCTGGGAAGAAGATGCTGGAGAGATGGACTAAGTAGGGGATCCTGAGTAAGTGGCCAGGGCTCTCGTGGTGAAGTAGCTGGTGCTGCAGCTACTTTGCTTGGTCCCTAGTGCTTTCCAGGTTGCAGAAACTGAACACCATTTTTTTTTTGGGTTGGAGTCTCACTCTGTTGCCCAGACTGTAGTGCAGTGGCCGCTCCTGGCCACCGCAGCCTCAACCTGCTGGGCTCTGGGGATCCTTCCGCCTCAGCCTTCCAAGTAGCTGGAATTACAGGCATGCGCTACCATGCCTGGGTGATTTTTTGATTTATTGTAGAGATGAGGTCTCGCTGCCCAGGTGGGTCTCGAACCCGCGGGCTCAGGCAATCCACTCACCTCAGCCTCCCAAAGGTGTGGGATTCCAGACTGAGCCACCAAGTCAGGTCCATTTTTTTTTAACAGACAAAATTTTTCCTGCGAAGAAGCAGTGGGGAGAGACTACTGATTCCAGGCTCTGCTTCACCACTGCAGCACCTGGCTGGACACTGGTAGCAAGGGCTGCAGAGAAAGCCCAAAGGCAGAGTCCCGCTGGAGAAGACAAAAGAGGCACCCTGCCACTATCTTGAAAATGGGGCAGGAAAGTGCTCTGACTTGCTCACCATTAAGCAACAGACTCGATCTCTGTGACTGCTGTATCACCTACTCAGGGGTTGATTGTGACCCAGATTGAATATCCTGAAAGCACAAACTTCAGAGGGACCTGATGAGTTCTGAGTCTCAGGTGCTCTACCCAATACCCTGATCCAGTTGAGACAAAGGGTGTGGCCAGAGAAGGACAAGGAAGAACTCCAAAGAGATCAGTGGTGAGTCTGGGGTTGAACCAATCCCCTTCCTCCCCAGCAGTCCTCTGAGTGTCAGACCCACACAGCTGGGCCACAACTGAGAGGGATGAATGCAGGTGGAGCCTGGACATCATCTACCATAGGAGAACTCCATTCCAGGATAGGCCTGGCTGGGGCACCCTCCGAATGCATACCTGAGGATGAGACAATCCTGTGCCTCCCCACTGGAGTGTATCTCCCTGACCATACAAGAGTAGGAGGGGAGGACTGCAGCACCACTCACCCCCATTGCCCCTCCTCTAGACACTGGGGAGAGAGTGAAAGAAGCAGAAGCTCTGCAGGAGACAGCAGAGAAGCAGACAAGAGGAATAATCACAGAACCTGTCACAAGAAGGCAGTTTCTTTTTCTTTTTGCCTGTTTGTGTGTTAGTTCTTCTATTTTTAAAAATATTTTTCCTTTGTGTATATATGTGTATGTAAGGGTTTGATCTGCAGACTCCCCCCCCTTTTAAAAATTTTGTGCTAGGGGTGTGTGTGTGTGTGTGTGTGTGTGTGTGTGTGTGTGTGTGTAGTCTTCCTGTTTATTTTGTTTATTTTGTTTCACTTTTTTGTTATTCCTGGTTATTTTGGGATGTGTGTGCTTGTCTGTGTGTGTATGTTCATTGTTTTTTGCTTTGGTTTCTGCTTTCATTGCTTTGCATTTAAAAACAATTTTTAAAAAATTCTTGTCCATCTTATTCCATTCTATTTTTCTCTGTTCTCCTCATTGTTGTTACTGTATCTTGGGCTCAGGGGATACACACATGTACCCATTGCATGATCATATAGAGGTGGTGGGGAGTGGGTCTCAGGGAACACATACCACAATCAGTGATCATTGTGATTTGCAAGTAGTTTCTCAATCCTAGCTCCCCATCCCCCACCCTATTTGACTTTCAAAACTATAAGAGACAGCAAAGCTTCCCACCCACAGTCCTGTTTCAAAATAGAACAAGTCCAGAGCCCAGGTCAGGGAAGAATAGAGGGCTGAGCAAACATGAGAAGGGAAAGCCTCTCCCACTGACACTGAATAAGAACTAAAGAGAAAAGCAAGAAATCTGTCACAAATGAAGAAAAACCAAAGGAAGCTCACAAGTAATTTCAGTACAACAAAGAGAAAACTCTTGAAAAAATGAGACTTCAGAGCCCAAACAATGGAAGTCACCAACAAATGGCCTCAGAATATGACAGGGATTAGAGAATAGATGGAAAGAGTGAATAAGACTCAAGAAACACAAGATGCAACACTGAAATAACTTGTAACAGAGATTTTTGGCAATAAAATATTTCATCCAGGAAACAAATAACAAGATGACAAGCATGGAAAGCAGTATTAATCTAGCAGAAGAAAGAACTTGAAGACCAGAAGATGAAATTAAGCCAATCTGTAAAAAACATAGAAAACTCAGAAAGAAAGGTCAAAACCTGCAAGAGATGTGCTATTATATCAAGACGCTGAACCTATGCCTGATTGGTATCCCAGAAAGAAGGGAAATGGAGAACACTTTGGAGTAAGTATTCCAGGAGGTTATTCAAGAAAACTTAACCCATCTCACCAGAGATGTGACCAGCCAAACACAAGAGATACAGAGAACCCCCATAAGACATCAAATGAGAAGACCAAACCCTAAACACATAGTAATTCACCTATATAAATAGGCATAAAAGAAAAAAATCCTAAAGGCAGCAAGGGAGAAAGATCAGATTACTTACTAGGGAAAACCAATCAGAATAGCAGCAGTCTTATTGGCAGATACACTACAACCACAAAGGGACTAGAGTCCAATATTCAAAGTCCTCAAAGATAAACAATTTCAATCAAATTTCTTACCTGGCCCAGCTCAGTTTCATTAGTGATAGGAAATTAAAATCCTTCGCAGACATCCTATCCCTAGAGATTATGCAGCTTCTAGATGAGCTCTACCAGAGACACTTAAAAAGGTATTAAACACAGAAGAAAGAAAGAAAGAAAAAAAGAATGACCACACACTTCCCAAGAGAACAGCAGACAACAAAATCAACAGAAAATACATTGCAACAACAAACTTGAAAACACACACATACATCTACCACAAAGCTAAAAATAAACAAACAAAAAAACAAAGAAAAAACTGTATAAGAACCTCATGACAGGGATAAAAAATTACATTTCAAAAATCAACCTGAATGAAAATGAACTAACTGCACCAGTAAAATGATGCAGAATGGCAAACTGGATAAGAAACCATGACCTATTTATGTGCTGCAGTCAGGAAACCTGTATTACCTAAGGGACACACAGAGACTCAAAGTTAAAGGATGGAAAATGAGTTTCCATGCAAATGGATCGCAAAAGAAGGCAGGAGTCATGATCTTAATATCAGACAAAACAAGATTTAAGCTATCAAAAATTCAAAAAGATACAAAAGGACACTACATAATTATAAAAGGTTCAATCCACCAACAAGAAATATCCATCCTAAATATGTATGCACCCAACACAAGAGCACCCGCACTTATAAAGCAGTTACTAGTAAAACAAAAGAAGATATGGACTCTAAGACTATTATAGCAGGGAACTTGAATACCATACTAACAGCCCTCGGTAGATCATCGAGGCAAAAATCAATAAGATCTACAACCTAACTTGACACTTGATCAAATGGACTTAATAGATACCTACAGCATAATCCATCCAACAAGCACAGAGTATACATTGTACTCATCACCTCATGGGACATACTCCAAGACTGATCACATCCTTGGCCATAAATCAAGCATAAACAAATTCCATAAGGTTGAAGTAGTGCCATGAACCTTCTCAGACCACAGTGGAATAAAAATAAATATCAACACCAACAAAATTTCCTAAAGCCCACAAGACATGGACACTAAACAGCATGATGCTGAACAACTACTGGGTCAACACTGAAATCAAAGCAGAAATTAAAAGATTTCTGGAAACAAATGAAAATGAAAAAGCATCTTACTAAAGCCTCTGGGATGTTATTAAAGCGTTACTAAGAGGTGAATCTATATGTCTACAAACACACATCAAGAAAATAAAAAGATCACAAGTTGAAAGTCTAATAAGTCACCTAAGGGAGCTAGAAAGAGAAGATCACCAAAACCCTGACTTTAGCAAAAGACCAAATCACCAAAATAAGAGCCCAAATACAGAACACAGAAGACAAAAATATCATAGAAAACATCCACAAAATAAAAAGCTGGTTCTTTGAAAGAATTAACAAGCTTGATGAAACTCTAGCCAGAATGACCAAGGAAAAGAGAGAAAAAGTTCAAATAAACACAATTAGAAATAGAAAAGGTCAAATGACAACTGACCCTGAAGAAATAAAATAGATGATCAGAGATTACTAAGCACACCTATATGGAAACAAACTTGATAACCTAGATAAAATGGAGGACTTTCTGATACCACACAACCTCCCCAGGTTGAAACAGGAAGACATTGGGACCCTAAATAGACCAATAACAACCCAGGAAATCAACAATGTCATAAGAAAACTACCTACAATAAAGAATCTTGGACTGGATAGTTTTCCAGCAGAATTCTACAAAATGTACAAGGAGGAACTGATACCAATCCTATTGAAAGTATTCCAGGCAACTGAGAAAGAAGGAATTCTTCCCATATCACATTACAAAGCTAAGGAATTCTTCCCAAATTGAGAAGCTACCATCGCATTTATAACCAAACCAGGTAAAGATTCAACAAAAACAAGAAATACAAGCCAGTATCCCTATGAACATAGGTGCAAAAATCCTCAACAAGATTCTAGCAAATTGGATCCAAAAACACATGACCAAAATCATCCACCATGACCAAGTAGGCTTCATCCCCAGGATGCAGGACTGGTTCAACATTCACAAGACAATAAATGTAATTAAATACATCAACAGATGTAAAAACAAGAACCACGTGATTATATCATTAGATGTAGAAAAAGTATTTGGTAAAATCCAGCATCCCTTCTTGATAAAAACCCTTAAACACCCAGGTAGAGAAGGAACATACCTCAAAGTAGTAAGTGCCATCAATGATAAATCCACAGCTAGCATATTACTAAATAGACAGAAACTGGAATCATTTCCCCTGAAAACCAGAACAAGACAAGGCTACCCACTCTCACCCTCTTGTTCAACGTTGTGTTGTAAGTCCTAGCTAGAGCAATTAGACAAGAAGAGGAAATCAGAGGTATCCAGATAGGAAAAAAGGAAGTCAAGTTACCCCTCTTTGCTGATGATATGATCCTGAACCTCGAAAATCCAAGAGAATCTGTCAAAAATCTGCTTGCATTGACAAAGGACTTTGGCAAAGTCTTGGGGTACAAAATAAATGTGCAAAAGATAGTTGCATTTTTATACACCAACAGCAAGTAGACAGAGAACCAAATAAAAGCACAATCGCATTTACAATAGCCACAAAAAAATGAAAAACCGTGGAATCTTCCTTACACTGAGAACTACAAAACACTGCTCAAAGAAATCCAAGAAGACACAAACAAATGGAAAAATATTCCATGCTTATGAATAGGAAGAATAAACATTGTTAAAATGTTCATCCTACCAAAGGCAATCTATAGATTCAATGCAATACCCTTTAAATTACCAACATCATTCCTCTCAGACCTGGAAATGACAATACAGAGTTTCATATGGAAATGTAAACAACCACGAATAGACAAAACAATTCTTAGCAAAAGAAACAAAGCAGGATGTATCACATTTCCAGACTTCAAACTTTACTATAAGACTACAATAAGCAAAACAGCCTAGTATTGGTACAAGAACAGCCATAAAAGTCAATGCAACAGAATAGAGATTCTGAAAGCAAAACCTCAATTTCTCAACGAACTCATCTTGACAAAGACTCCAACAACAACCACTGGGGAGAGGAGAACCTATTTAGTAAATGGTGCTGGGAAAACTGGCTGATAACATGCAGAAGATTGAAACAGGACCCCTACCTATTAGCATACACAAAAATTAACATGAAATGGATCAAAGACTTAAACATAAAACTTCAAATTATAAGAATCTTAGAAAATGCAGGAAACTCCCTTATGGAAATTAGAACTGGCAACCAATTCCTGATCAAAATCTTAAGTGCCCATATCATAAAGAGATAAGATAGACATTGGGACCTCTTAAAACTGACAAGCCTCTGCAAAACAATAGAAACCATCAAGAAAGCAGGGAAACAGCCCACAGACTGGGAAGAAATATTTGTCAGCTATATATTTGACATCTAGGATCTACAAGGAACTCAAATGTGCCAAAATGAAAAAACAAAAACAAACAGCCCAATAAAAAATGGGCAAAAGGCATGAATAGACACTTTTCAAAAGAAGATATATGGGTAGACAACAGACACATGAAAAAGTGCTCAGTCTCACTCATCATCAGAGAAATACGAGACAAAACTTCATTGAGATACCACTTAACCCCAGTAAACATGGCCATCATTAATAAAACAAACAACAACAGATGCTGGTAAGGATGTGGAGAAAAAGGAACACTTCTGCACTGCTGGTGGGAATGCAAACTAGTACAACAACTTTGGAAGGCAATGTGGTGATTTCTGAAGAACTAGAAATTGACCTTCCATATGACCCAGTAATGCCCCTATTGGGAATATACTCAGAGGAATTCAAAGTATTCTACAAAAAAGATACCTGCACACGCATGTTTGTTGCAGCTCTATTCACAATAGCAAAAACATGGAACAAACCATGCTGCCCATCGAAGCTGGACTGGATTTTAAAAATGTGGTACATATACACAATGGAATATTATGCAGCCATAAAGAAGGACAAACATATTGACTTTGCAACAACTTGCATGGATTTAGAGTCGATCATACTCAGTGATCTATCACAGAAACAAAAAACAGAGTTCTCACTCATAAGCGGACCTTGCGCAATTGCCACGATACTATAAGAAAGGGATTGGCAGTAGTGGGAAATTGCCAGGAAATTGGGGGGTGGGATTTGCAGTTGTGTGAAACTGCTGGGGAAGGAGGGGCACACCTCATCAACAACGGTATCTGTATAATGAACATTTGCATATCTAACCCATAACAGTACCCCACATCTTTCAAATAAAAGAAAAAAAAGTGAAACACCCCCTCCAAAAAACCATAATTCAAATTTATTAAAATGGCCAAGGTCATACAAATTTAAGCCCTTATCTATCTCTGAACTTTTGACCTCTCTGTTTTTAATTAACTCTGTTCTAGCCACTCTGGTCATCTTAATATTTCTCTAACATATCAAACTTATTTCTACCTGTCAATTGTTCTACATCACTTTATTATAATCTGCTCAAATGTTACTACTGTAAAACTTTTTTGAATATATAAAAACCATCAATCCCCTTAACTTGCTTTATTTTGGTGTCAAAATAACTGCCATTGTGTGATAGGCAGCATCCGAGATCTCTATTTTTTTGTATTCACACTCTTGGGTAGTCCCCACCACATTACATCAGTATTGGTCTGTGTGGCCAATAAAATATAATGGGTATGGTGGAATGTCACTTCTGAGATTATGTTATGGAAGAAATTATTTTTGTCTTTTGTTCTTCAGTTTTTCTGTCTCTGACTCTCTCAGTCTTTCTGTCACTGTCTCTCTTGCTTTGGGAATAGTCAGTTACTATATCAAGCAGTCCTATGGAGAGGCCATCCATTCTAAGTGATGCTTTGAGAGTTTCATTCATTTAGCTTCACAGTGAATAAGCACCTAGAGTGGATGAGAAGGAAAAGTCTCCCACTCTTGACCTCTTGACCTCTTTGACAACTTCACTATTTCTGAGTTGTTTTCACATGACAGAGGGGGGTGACAAAAGATAGATGTGGGCACTTAAAAATTTAGCATTCATTTGAGCTTTCAACTATTCATGAATCCAGCAGCACTAAACTGCAGTGCTCTGCTAAGAGGGGAGAGAAGGAAAACTTTCTTGAGATGTTCATGGAAACAAGATCAAGAAAAAATATTTGATTGATAAGAGTGGAGAATCCCTAGTTAGAAGTTAGTTGGTGGTTTCTGACTGGTAAAGTTTCTGGTTTTGTCTTACTCTTTACTTTGGGCTTTGGTTTATGCAGGAAATTAAAGCAGTAGACCTTCCCAGGTTAGTGGTCTGTTGGTTAGAAAAATTTTAAAACAGTTTTCCTTTCATAATCAGCCTCTCACTTAAGAGAGATTATACAATACTTGGGCATAAATGCCGCTCTCTGTCAACAACATGGTTGACTTGTCTTTGTCTCAATGTAAAATTCATAAATCATGATGTCAGTCTTATTGAAAAAATATTATTTTTATTGTTTATCTCATTTTTTTCTCTATTTATATTGATACAATCTGGTGTACTATTGATGGCTTTGATTATGTATTTGAGACTTTTGCAAGAATAAGGTGCAGCAGGGAGATTACAATAATGACCGTCAAGAGGATACTACCAAGAAACTGGAGTATGCTCCTTTGCTGAAGACCCCTAGAAATGAACAAACTAAAATAAATAAAAGAAAAACAAATGTTAGTGGGTAGTAGAAACTATAAACTGAGTTTCTGAATTCAGAAGGCAGTTAGTCAAGAAGATTTTTAGATTTGAACTTGAAGTATATTTTCTTGAAATCAGCAGTTTGATTGTCTCTAGTATGGCATCTGGTATCTTGTTAAACTCTCTGAATGGCCCTTACTTTAGGCATGAAAGTTGTCCTCTAAAGTTAGCATCAAGTTATCCAGCTAGTAGGGCTTCAGTAATAGAGCAGTTTATAAGTAATACAAATTCTAAGGACAATGAACTGATCTATAATATATTCAGAAATGTGCACCATCATTTTCTACTGAAATAAAAATTTTTCTCTACTGTTGTTCTCATATTTACCAAAGATAATCTAAGTAAATAAAATTTGTTTGAAAAATAGGTCGTTTCATCAAATGTGGCTTGACTATTCATATAAGTGAAGCAAGACTATTGATTGATCTTATCAGATTAGACTTTTATAAGCATGTTGAGGGTAGGAAACCAAGTCAAGAATTTACCATCAGACTTTTCCAGCACTACCTATAAGTGTGTATGATTTTTTTTTTGGATACTGAAAATATTTTTAAGACTCATAGGCCTTTCTTTAGCAAGACCAGGAAATACGAAGAACCAGGTTTTGGTAGTATAACCGATGTTTATAATTATGTCCTATTATAAAAAGAACAGATTTTTATTGAACTTATACATATAATTACATTGTCATGAAAATAAGAACACTCAGCAGTTTCCAAACTTTGGAGGGATCAGGTAAGGAGAAAAGCTAAACGCTGCAATATTATTTATAAAGGTATACTTTACCAAATATCTGTAAGCTACTGATAATGTAAAAGAAAAGAAAAATATTTTCTTAAATCTGAAAAACAAAACACGACAGGGCAAGCAACGTTTTAAAGAAAAGGGCCACAAATAACCCAGAATTGTTCATCAGTTCATTCAGTCCCACGTGATTTACTCTTTTCTGCTTTACTTGGGTTAGCAACTTTATGACCCAATCAGGTTTTTTTGTTATAGTTTTAGAAATTCTTACCTAGTCCAATAATATGATCTTAAAGTTATCAGGAACCTGTACTTGTCAGAGTATTTCCTCTAAATGTTCTTGAAGATTCGACATTTTAGAATTATTGTTGCTTGCAAACTTTCAGGAAATCATAAGAGTAAAACAATTAACTGTGGATCATAAGACTTAATGTTATTATGGTTAAAGATCTGATGAGAGTTCATTATTATGTAACTGACAAGGAAATTTGATTATTTTTGTAGCATAAAACATTTTAACATAATAATCAAAATTACTAATAACATTATACCAGGGCATATTAAATTTTTAGGAATTTCATACAATTCCTGGGGAACATATTAGTCACATATATTTATGTAACTTAAAGAAGGTTAAACATCATTTTTTGTTTGACAATGCTTCCCTTGCAAATTGAACAAATCAAATAAAACTATTTTGTTTAATACTTATCTTTTTATAAGGAGAGATAAATTATTTTAAGATTTTATAGGAGCCTTTTGAAGTTCTCAAAGATAGTTTGAGGTCAAAAAGACTTAATTTAGAATTTGATTATGAAAAGTTGTAAAACTGTGAAAAAGTTAAAAACACTTGATTAAATAAGATCATGTGTCACTGTGAAACAATACCAATTTGACAAAATTTTTTGAAGGCAAATATAGACAGTTATATAGTTCTCATAAAAAGCTTTAGTCTTTGAATATTGAGACAGCTCTTTTATAGTAATCAAGGACCTAGAAAAATACAACAGGAAGTACAAGAAATTGTCTTGCTAGAGCACAAAAATTTGTGTTACCTAGGTCAATCACCTAATAGAAAAAAAAAATCATTGCATTTTCAGAACTTTGTCATTTTAACAGAGAAAAAAACCAGCTTTAGTTTTATTCAAATGTACTTATAACATTGAGGGTCATCAACTTTTAAAATAATATAAATTGATCTATTAAAATCTTAGGCAGTTTACTCACACATAGAATTTCTTTTTTGAGATTACTTTTCTACAAATCATCGTTAACTTTCTTATACCTATTTAAATTTTGTTATATAATTTTCCTCTTCCTTATTGTGGAACAACCATTCTTTTTATTTTAAGACAAAAATTAATCTCATTTTTTTCTTAATAGAAATACATCTATAGCACCTTATACCGTCACTCACCAGAATATGTATCTTATTTTTCTCACATACAGAGTTGTTTCTTATTTTATTTCAACTTTTAATTACCACATATTAACTGGAATCCTTAACTCCTTGTAACTTTAATTTTTTAGAAACAAATGCTTAGTTATAGCATAATCTTTAAATGTGGCTCAGGACATGTTTGCTAACAGACTCAAAAGTATTTTGTTCTTCTTTAATAAAAAGCCAAAGTGGATAAACTTTTGATTAGTAATTAAAATTTTACTTGGAAATTATCTAGATATTGAATAAATATCCATTATTTAATTTAACTATGCAAAATTCTAAGGGTTTAAGGTCCAAAAGAGATTTGGAAATTTTTTTTAGCAGACATATTAGAAAATAATCAACATCAAAATTTGTCCTGTTACCTATTTTCACAAAATGTACATGCTAGACAGTCATCATCAGAGTAAGAATCCTGAAAATGTTAAATACATGGGGGTTTTGTTGCAGTTGTTGTGCTCCAGAATTAAATTACTGTTTCTACAGATTTCCCTCAGCCTCAACCTTCTGTCTTTCACTATAAGAATGTTAACACCTTCTAGTATTGGGAGGGCATCTTTCACATGGGAATTTAATCTCCTGCTTAAATAAAAAGAAAAAAGGTGTAAGGGTTTGTTTGTAGTTTTCTGTCACTGGTGAAAGTTCTCTGGGCTGATAGAGGTCTAGGGTTTCCAATAAAGGAGAATTAATGTTCTGTTTTTAAGCAGAAAAGGAGTAGGACGGAGTGATCCTTTCCTACCCTTGTGGTTTTTCAACGGCCCTCAGTTCAAAAAAACTTTTATATCAAAAAGCATATTTTGGGGTGACTTATTCTGGTTTTTCTCATTGCTGAGTTTGTTATACATGAACTATTGAAAACTGCAGTTTTATTTGCACTTTTTTTTTTTTTGAGTTGGAGTCTCATTCCATTGCCCAGGTTGGAGTGCAGTGACACACACATTCACGGATACCCCAGAGACGATGGGCTGGGCTCTGGTCATCCTTCTGCCTCAGCCTTCCAAGTAGTGGGAACTACAGGTGTGCACTACCACACCTTGCTAATTTTTGATTTATTGTAGAGACAGGCCTCACCAAGTTGCCCGAGTGGTTCTCGAACCTGCGGGCTCAGGCAATCCACTCCCAAAGTGCTGGGCTTACAGGCTAAGCCACTGAGCCCGGCCTGCACGTTTATTCTTATGTTAAATGCAGCTTTCTATAATCTTAATATCCAGTAGAGATGTAAAGTTCTGGAAAGAATAAAAATGCTGTGCTCATATACTTAAAGTTGATAACTCAGAAGACATAGGTATATTTATTAAGCCAAAAATATTAAGGTAGTTTTTTTTTCTTCCCAGTAGGAGTCTCACTCCATTGCCCAGGCTGGAGTGCAGTGGCACGTTCACATCCACCCCAGCGTCAATCTGCTGCACTCAGACAATCCTTCCGCCTCAGCCTTCCAAGTAGCTAGAACTACAGGCATGTGCTACCCGGCGAATGTTTTGATTTATTGTAGAGATGAGGTCTCACCAAGCTGCCCGGGCTGTTCTTGAACCCGTGGACTCAGGCAATTCCCTCACCTTGGCCCCCTAAAGTGCTGGGATTATAGGCTTGAGTCACTGTACCAGGCCTTAAACTAGTTTTTTTATTTACCAAATATTTACCCAAGTCACATGAACTTGAAAACCATTTGAGCTAGTTTTTATACTTCAGAGAGAGAAAACACATATGTCAGTATTTTTTTTTTGAGTTAGAGTCTCACTCTGTCGCCCAGACTGGATTGCAGTGGCCACTCCCGGCCACCGCAG
>NW_007253987.1:524836-530475 GCF_000164805.1 Carlito syrichta
TTTATTGTAGAGATGAGGTCTCGCCAAGTTGCCCTGGTGGGTCTCGAACCTGCGGGCTCAAGCAATCCACTCACCTCAGTCTTCCAAGGCGTGGGATTAAAGGCTGAGCCACCGAGCCCGGCTAGTATTTTTCTTTAAGGTAGTTAAATAGCACTCTTTTAATAGTTAATTTTGCCAATGCCATATATGATCACAAAATATCATGCATATATAACATACAAATGAACATATATAAACATACTGATGGAAGCAGATTTTATAGTTTACCTTTAGTTTTTTTGGAAACCTCTACATGCCAATAAAAAATGCAACCAATTTTCCTAGGTATTTTGGATTCCCTATTTTTTTTCCAGTGTGGCCCTATAGATGAGGAATATTGTTTAAGTCAAGTATTTTTGGTAAGTTTATCTATTTATCTAAAAAAAAAAAAAAGAAAAAGCACAGCTTCCAAAATGAAAGAGTCTCAGGTTTCTTGAATTAAGATGAATCCTTCATTCCCTGTCCTTCTGGAAGTTTTTCTCACAAAAGCCCATGCACTGAACCCAGTCCATTTTCTATCATGACTCAGTTGTGAAAATCAGTTCAAATTCTGAACCTAGTCAGAATTAAAAATGCTCAGATAAACTTGGGGAACTCAACATAAGTTGTGGAACTTGTGTCCAAAAAAGATTTATAGACCATGACCTCTAAATGTATAGCAGGAAGCAGTGAACACAAGGAGCACAATGTGTTACTTAAGCCAGTTAATTGTTGCTCCCAAGATCAATATTAGATTCTTTGGGTCCCACTCCTAATTTCAGATTTATTAAAAGTTAATCTTAGAGCACATGAAAATTTTAAATAATTTGTTTAAGCATCCAGCAATGCTTGCTTTGGCAACACCAGGCAGCAAACAATTTAGTCAACATGCTGAAGAATCAAACAAAATGGCTTCTGAAATCTTGTAAACAAAATCTTCTGTCCCCATCATTACACCTAAACAATTTGCACCAAAATATCCAATGACATCTATCTTGTTACAGTCAATGGAAATTTTCAGTCTTCATTTTAACTTGCTTCTCAGCAGTGATGGGCATTGCTTATAATTTTGCTTTACTTGGAACACACTCTTCCTTTGGTTCCATTATACTGCGTGTACCTGTTTTATATTCTCATGCTTTGGTTGCTCCACTAATTACTACTTTCTTTTTTTTTTTTTTTTTTGGAGTCTCGCTCTGTTGCCCAGACTGGAGTACAGTGACCGCTCCTGGCCACTGCAGCCTCGACCTGCTGGGCTTCAGCGATCCTTCTGCCACAGCCTTCCAAGTAGCTGGAACTACAGACACGTGCTACCACGCCAGGCTGATGTTTTGATTTATTGTAGAGGTGAGGTCTCGCCAAGTTGCCCAGGCAGGTCTCAAACCCGTGGGCTCAGGCAATCCACTCACCTCAGCCTCCCAAGGCGCGGGATTACAGCCTGAGCCACCGAGCCTGGCTTAATTACTACTTTCACTTATCAAATATTTATTGAATGTCTTATTTGTGCCTCATATTTCACTAGTAGTTTAGGTTCTGGTGTTGAATATAAAAGCATAGTCCCCACCATCAGGAAACTAATGGCTCCACCCTTGTAAGTGGAATTTATGCCTTTATAAAAAAAAGTCTTCAGAAATCTATCCAGCAGTTCCATCTCTTCTGCTATGTGAGGACTCAGCATTCTTCTCTCTTCCACTCTTCAGTTATATTAGAATGCAGTAATAAGCTATTTATGAGGAATAAACCCTTATCAGACACCAAATGTGTCAGTTCCCTGATCTTTGATTTCACAACCTCCAGAACTGTGGAAAAACAATTTCTATTATTTATCAATTGTCCAAGCTAAAGTATTTTGTTATAGCAGTCTGATCTGACTAATACAAAAATTGATACCAAGAAGAGGGTGTTGCTGTAACAAATATCTAAAAATGTGGACGCAACTAAGCAACTTTGGAATTATGTAATGGGTACAGGCTAATAGAGTTTGAAAGTAAACACTAGAAAAAGCTTATTTTGTGGTGAACAGTGATAAGAATAGTTTTGTGAGGACTCAGGAAAAGTGGAGAGCTATAGGAAAGCTCCTGCATGCTTTGAAATTACTTAAGCAATCATGATTAGAATATTGGTAGAAATATGGATTACAAGCTAAATGACTGATGAAAAGCAGCTGGTATGAGTCTCTTTCACAGAGTGAACCTAAATATAGAGTGTGCCTCAGCACTCAGAGAGGAACAAACCAGCAGTATACCCCACAACCCACCAGAGAAGTGACAGGGCCCACAGAGTGCAAAGAAGAGAGACATTGATCGGCCTGGATTGGAACTATGCAGACTCACTTGGATCACCACTACAAACCATAAACAGCCTCTGGATGAGTTGGGAGAAGTAAGTGAGGGGAATGCCAGGGTTCTGTTCTTCTACCATGGATTCTGAGGACCACCAGAACCTCACAGGAATGCAGTCCCTCATGGAAAATTGCCTTATCCACTGTTGTGTGCTGCAAAAATCCATGTGGAATGGTGTAGGCAAAACCCCCCCATGAGAAT
Source organism: Carlito syrichta (assembly GCF_000164805.1). Taxonomy (NCBI): domain Eukaryota; kingdom Metazoa; phylum Chordata; class Mammalia; order Primates; family Tarsiidae; genus Carlito; species Carlito syrichta. The sequence continues at coordinate 527,398 of NW_007253987.1, forward strand.
CTCCAGCCACCATTTTCCAGGAAAATAATCCTTGCTGGTGGCTGCTTTCTAGCTGGCCTGGGAGGGAATGGAAAGACCTGATGCTTTCACTTGTCCCAAGGCCAACTCCGCTGGACAGTTTCTGTCTGGGGTGGGCTGCTGTGAGAAGATCTGGTACCTACTCCACCTTTACATTCTGAATGCTAACTGCCTGAGGCCAAAGTATTGTTGTCACAGCAATCTCACACTTTCTGTGTAAATTCTTTTGTGTAGCCTCTGCACAACACAGCAGTGTTACCCTAGCAGCCAGGGACTCTTTCCCAATTCCCACTGGAGAAACCAACTATACACACAAATGGGGAGCTGGAGTGCTTTCCCTCCCACCCCACAAAAGTCTGAAAATAGGAAGGAAACTGTAATAGTCCCCACAGATCTGCCCTTCATCTTAGATGTATACTTCCTTGTGGCAACACAGACCAAGCAGACAGCCCACAAACATTGCATGGCTCCCTCCTGCAAGTGCCATCTCCTGGCCAGAGATCAACTGGCACAGCCCATTACACAGATATAATATAATACCTAAGCTCTCAAAAATGTCTGATCCCAGATCTCAGCTAACACCACTATCCAAGCCACCTCAGCCACTCAGGACACCCTGAGCCTGTACAGGTACCCAGTACAGCCCTGCCATGATTGGCAATAGAAAAATCCACCACACCAAGAAAATTCTACAGGGACCATGCCATCCCTCACCAATCACAGAGCCGGAGCTTGTACCCTCACTGAAATCAGAGGACAGGTCAGTCTAGGTTAGCTCTACCTAACATTGTTCTCCACTTAGGAGATAAGAGCAAATCTCATGACACTGTACATCTTGCAGACTTGTTCATAGTCTAAGGATCAATTCTTCTCAGAATTCAACCCTGCACCTTCACACCACCAGATGCCTTACAGGCACTCCCCAGCACCTGTATTGTGGCAGCTTGATAGGGCAACTGGACCCAGAAGAGCAGTATGACACATAGATATTGAGTCCTCACAGATTACCACTCAAAGGGGAAGGGGAAGTGCACCACATTAGAGGAGCACCCTGTGGGACAAATAAATAAAACCAGAGTGTAGGCTTCTCAGTGCATAGATTTCCTGGCCTGAGGGTATTTTCCTTTTGCAGAAATAGTCTTGGTCTCAGTGGGGGAAGGCAGTGGTTCTGTCCCATAAGTTGAGCAGCCTGGGTACCTATGAAGGGTTGTGGAGAAGGTGACTTCTTCACCTCCACCCACTTCACTGCAGTCATTTGCTTTTCTCAAAAAAGGTCAGTACAAGTGCACCAACACCCTTTCTATAGCATTTAGTGGTAATAGCAATCCAACGGCAGGTGGGCTCATAGGGCTCGGGCTAACACAAGGAGTGGAATCCTACTCCATTCCTACAAGGAACTTAAAAGATTCCTACAGATGGACAAAGGTGTATGTCTGCTCTGAAAATTTGGAACAGGACTAGAGCATAATGAAAAAGTGGACCAATTTCCTGCCAGCCTATTAGGGAAGCTGACGTGCACCTACTTCTGGTGAAGACCTCAGTGCACTTCACTGGGAGCTCCCAAAACTACCTTCATCAGGGATGAGACATTAGGGGAATTGCATATAACCACTTGCTTCAGCTGCACCCAAGGGACTGCCTGATGGCCTGATGACTGAGTGGTTCAACCCAGAGAAAAAAATACTGGGGGAAAAAAGAGCACACTATATCATTGGGGAATAGTTAAACATCATCAGACCTCTGATATTCTAAGAGACAGTGAACCTACACACATACAATAATTTCTTTTACAAGTAGTATCTGAGAATGTCATGGCACAAAAAGATTCTCTACAACCAAGGAACTTATACAGAGCCTGAACCACCAAAAGCACAGAGTCAAAGCTAGACAAGTACAAAATATACACATTAAAGTCACATCTCTAAGGAGGAAATATTGAATAAAAAACAAATCTAACAATAATATGAGAAATAGACAACCCAAGTGAGGAGAAATCAGAAAAATATTCCTGGCAATATTTTAAAAACAGAGTTTTTCAACACCCCTCAAATACCATACTAACTCTTCAGCAATGGAATCTAACCAAAATAAAATCTTTGAAATTCTACAGATAGACTCCAAAAGGTTGATTATAAAATTGTTCAATAAAATTCAAGAGAAAGTTGAAAACTGACATAAAGAAATAATAATCAAAAAAGATGATTCAGCACATGAATGAAAAATTATCCACAGCAATAAGCCCTTAAAAAAAAAAGCTATCAGGCATAGTGGCTCAAGCCTGTAATCCCAGCACTTTGGGAGGCTGAGGTGAGAGGATTCCCTGAGCCCATGGGTTCAAGACCAGCCTGGGCAACTTGGTGAGACCTCATCTCTACAATAAATCAAAAAATTTACTGGGCATGGTAGTGCTCACCTGTCATTCTGGCTACTTGGAAGGCTGCAGGCGAAAGGATAGCCTGAGCCCAGCAGGTCAATGCTGGGGTGACCATGAGCATACCACTGCACTCCAGCCTGGATGACGGAGGGAGATTCCAACTCAAAAAAAAAAAAAAAAAAGTTGAGCTTCTGAAAATGCAATCAGAGAAGAGGAGGCAATCAGAGGTATTCAAATAGGAAAAGAGGAAGTCAAGTTATCTCTCTTTTCAGATGATATGATCGTGTACCTTGAAAACCCAAGAGAATCTGTTAAAAGCCTCCTTACATTGATAAAGGCCTTTGGCAAAGTCTCAGAATACAAAATAAATGTACAAAAGACAATCGCATTTCTCTACACCAATAATAAACAAACAGAAACCCAAATAAAAAACACAATTCCATTCACAATAGCCACAAAAAAATGAAATACCTTGGCATCTTCCTAACCAGAGACGTGAAAGACCTTTACAATGAAAATTACAAAACACTGCTCAAAGAAATCAAGCTGACACGAACAAGTGGAAAAATATCCCATGCTCATGGATCAGAAGCATCAACATTGTGAAGATGTCCATCTTACCTAAGGCAATCTACAAATTCAATGCAATACCCATTAAATTACCAACAACATTCTTCTCAGACCTA
>NW_007253987.1:530495-541570 GCF_000164805.1 Carlito syrichta
GAACAATTCTCAGCAAAAAAAACAAAGCAGGTGGTATCACAATACCAGACTTCAAACTTTACTATAAAGCTACAATCATCAAAACAGCTTGGTATTGTTATAGGAACAGGCATATAGATCAAAGGAACTGAATTGAGATTCCAGAAGCAAAACCTCAATTTCTCAACCAACTCATCTTCGACAAAGCCCTCACCACCTACCACTGGGGAGAGGAGAACCTATTCAGCAAATGGTGCTGGGAAAACTGGCTGACTACATGCAGAAGATTGAAACAGGACCCCTATCTATCCCCATGCACAAAGGTTAACTCCAAATGGATCAGAGACCTAAATGTAAAACCTCAAACCATAAGAACCTTAGAAAAGGAAGGAAATACTCTCATGGAAATCAGAACTGGCATCCAATTCCTGTACAAAACCTGAAACCCACAGGTCATAAGAGAGAAGATAGATAAATGGGACCTTATTAAACTGACAAGCTTCTGCAAAGCCAAAGAAACCATCAAGAGAGCAGGGAGACAGCCTACAGACTGCGAAAAAGTATTTGCCAACTCTAGGCCTGACAAAGGCTTAACATCCTGGATCTACAAGGAAGTGAAATGTACTGAAAAGAAGAAAACAAACAACCCCATTATAAAATGGGCAAAAGATATGAACAGACACTTCACAAAAGAAGACATCCGAGCAGCCAACAAACACATGAAGAAATGCTCAACCTCACTAATCATCAGGGAGATGCAAATCAAAACCACACTGAGATACCACCTAACTCCAGTCAGAATGGCAATCATCAACAACTCAAAAAATAACAGTTGCTGGAGAGGGTGTGGTGAAAAGGGAACACTTCTACACTGTTGGTGGGAGTGTAAACTAGTGCAACCTCTGTAGAAAGCAGTGTGGTGATTCCTAAAAGCTCTAAAAATTGACCTTCCATATGACCCTGCAATCCCCCTACTGGGAATATACCCTGAAGAACTCAAATCACTCTATAAAAAAAATACCTGCACACGTATGTTTATTGCAGCATTGTTCACAATAGCAAGAACCTGGAAACAACCATGCTGCCCATCAAAAGAGGACTGGATTAGAAAAATGTGGCACATATACACGATGGAATACTACGCAGCCATAAAAAAGAACAAAATCATGAATTTTGCAGCAACCTGGATGGAACTAGAGTCTTTAATACTGAGTGACCTCTCACAGAAACAAAGATCCCAGTATCACATGTTCTCACTCATATAATGGACCTTGAACATCCAATGCAATACTATAAGAAAATGACTGATGGTACTGGGAAACTTTGGGGGGGGGGAATGGGATTAACAGTAGCAAATATCTGTCAGGGGATGGGAAACACCTCTTATCAACAGGGTGCCTGAATGAAACGTAATTGTACACCTAACCCTTAACTGTACCCCACAAAACCATAATAAAAAATATTGATTAATGAAAAAAAAAAAGGTATGACTTGGTAGAAGAGGTTAAGAATAAACCAAATATCTGCCACCTTCAAGACATCCATTTAACACACTAAGACTCCCACAGACTCAAGGTAAAGGGTGGAGAAAACATTTCATGCAAATGGAAACCAAAACCAAGCAAGAACAGAAATTCTTATATTAGATAAACAGACTTTAAATTAACATTAAATAAAAAAGACAAAGAATATTATTATATAATGATCAAGGAATCAATCCAAGAAGAAGATATAATAATTTTAAATACATATGCACCAAACAAGAGAACTCTCAACTTCAAAAAAACAAATTATACTAGACCTAAGAAAGAGTAAACAGCAATAGTGATAGACTTCAACACTCCACTGACAACAATAGAAATATCACCAAGGCAGAAAGTTCACAAAGAAACACTGGTGTTATACTGGACCCTAGATTAAATGGACCTAACAGACATCTATGGAAAATTTTACTTCAAAACTTCAGAATAGACATTTTTCTCATCAATACTTGAAACTTCCTCCAAGATAGACCATATGATAATCCAAAAATCAAGTTTCAATAAATTTTTAAAAATTGAAATTATATCAAGTTTTTTTCAGACCACAGTGAAATAACACTAGAAATTAACTCAAAGAAGAACTTGCCAAACCAAACAAATACTTGGAAATTAGACAATATGCTCTTGCATAATCTTTGGGTCAACAACGAAAACTTTTAAAGGTTCCTTGAAGTGAAATGCAGCAATGACACAAGTTATCAAAACTTCTGGGACACAGCCAAAGCTATGCTCAGGGGGAAATTTATAGCACTAAGGCCTACAGTAAGCAGAATGAAAAATAGCATATTGACAATCTAACATCCTACTTCAAGGAAATATAAAAACACAAACAAACCACACCTAAAGATAGCAGAAGAAAAGGAATACTGAAGATCAGAGCAGAACTATATAAAATTGAAACAAATACACAAAACAACAAAAGATCAATGAAACAAAAATTTGGTTCTTTAAAAAGGTAAACTTAATATACCACTAGCTAGATCAATTAAGAAGACAGAAAATTCAAATTAGCTCAATCAGAAATTAAAATGGACACATTGCAATTGATGCAATGGAAATACAAAAGATCATCCAAGATTATTATGAACACCTCTCAGTGAACAAAGTAGACAATCTAGAGGAAATAGATAAAATCTTAGAAACATACAACCCCCAAATGTGGTACATATACACAAAGGAATATTATGCAGCCATAAAGAAGGACAAACATATGGACTTTGCAGCAACATAGATGGATTAAGAGTTTATCATACTCAGTGATCTATCACAGAAACAAAGAACAGTACCATATGTTCTCACTCATAACCAGACTTTGAAGAATTATCATAATACTATAAGAAAGGGATTGGCAGTAGTGGGAAACTGCCCGGGGGGGTGGAGGTGGGGTTGGCAGTTGAGGGAAACTGCCAGGGATAGGAGGGACACAACTCATCAACAAGGGTACCTGCATAATGAACATTTGTATACCTAACCCTGAATTGTACCCCACACCTTTAAAATAAAGAAGAAGAAGAAAAAAGCATACAACCCCAACCTTGAATCAGGGAGAAATAGAAACCCTCAACAGACCAATAATGACTAGTGAGAATGAATCAGTAATTAAAAGTCTGCCAAACAGCGAAAAAGAGTCCAAAATCTGACAGACTCAAAGCTGAATTCTACCACAGTTTCAAATAAGCACTGGTACAAATATTATTGAAACTGTCCGATAAGTTTGAAAAGGAAGGAATTCCCTGTAACTCATTCTATAAAGCTAATGTTACCCTAATACCAAAGCCAGGAACAAACACAACAAAAAAAGAAAATTGCAGATGAATATCCCTGCTGAATATAGATGCAAAACCCTCAACAAAATACTAGCAAAATGAATTGAATAGCACATTTAAAAAAATCCACATGATTAAGTAGATTTTATCCTAGGATGCAAGGATGGTTCAACATATGCAAGTCAATAAGTGTGATCCACCACATACACAGAATTAAAAACAAAAATTATATGATCATTTCAATAGACACAGAAAAAGCATTTGATAAAATCCAGCATCACTTCATGATAAAAGCCTGCAGCAATATAGCCACAGAAGGAACATTCCTCAAAATAATAAAAGCCATATATGATAAACTCATAGCCAATGTCATCCTGAATGAGGAAAAGTTTAATGCTTTCCCTCTCAGAACTTGAACAAGGCAAAGATACCCACTTTCACCATTCCTATTCAACAAAGTATTGGAAGTCCTCATCAGTGCAATTAGGCAAGAAAAGAAATAAAGGGTAAACAAATTGGAAAACAAGAAATCCAAGTATTCCTGTAAGCCAATGATATGATCTTATACCTAGAGAATTCTAAAGGCTCCTCCAAAAGACTCTTGGATTTGATAAATGAATTCAGTAAATTCTCAGCATACAAAATTAACACACAAGCAGTAGCACTTTTTTTTTTTCAGTTGGAGTCTCACTCTGTCACCTAGGCTGGAGTGCAGTGGCACACTCACAGCCACTCCAGCATCGAACTGCTGGACTCCAGTGATCCTTCCTCCTCAGCCTTAAAAGTAGGTGGAACTACAGGCACGCGCTACCATGCCCAGCTAATTTTTGATTTATTGTAGAGATGAAGCTTCATCAAATTGCCCAGGCTGGCCAGCAGTAGCACTTCTATACATCAATAGTGCCCAAGCTGAAAATCAAATTAAGAACTCAATTCCATTTACAATAGCAGCCAAAAAGCTGAAATACCTAGAAATATATTTAACCCAGTAGGCGAAAGATCTCTACAAAGAGAACTACGAAGCACTGATGAAAGAGATTGTAGAGGATACAAACAGAGAAACATTTCATGTCCATGGGTTGAAAGAATCAACACTGTCAAAATGACCACATTACCAAAAGTAATCTACAGGCTCAACATAATCGCTATCAATCTACCCACCTTATTTTTCACAGAATTAAAAAAGGCAATCCTAAAATTCATATGGAACCAAAAAAGATCCAGAATGGCCAAAGCAATGCTAAGCAAAAATAACCAAGCTGAAAGCATCACATTACCTGATTTCAAACTATACAACAAGGCTGTAGTAACCAAAACAACATGGTACTTGTACAAGAGCAGACGCATGGGCCAATGGTTCAGAATAGAGAGTTCATAAAAAAATCCAAATACCTACAACCAGCTGATCTTTAACAAAGCAGATGAAAACATACAACGGGGGAAGAACACCTTATTTAATAATTTGTGCTTTGAAAATTAGATAGTTATGTGAATAAAAATGAAACTTTATTCCTATCTATCCCCATATACAAAAATTAACTCAAGAGGGACTAACAACTTAAGTGTCAGATTTGAAACCATAAAAATTCTAGAAGAAAACCCAGAAAAAATTCTTCTGGACATTGGTCTAGGTAAATAAGTTGTGACCATAAAAGCAAATGCAACAACAAAAAATGAATAAGACTTAATTAAGCTAAAAAGTTTCTGCACAGTAAAAGAAACAATAGTAAACGAAAACATAATGGAAGAAGATATTCACAAACTATGCATCTGACAAAGGACTAATATCCAGAATCTACAAAGAACTTAAACCAATCAGCAAGACAAAAAAGCAAATAAGCACCGTAAAGAGTGGGCAAATGACATAAACAGACATCTCTCAAAGGAAGATGTACAAATGCCAACAAACATGAAAAAATGCTCAACATTACTAATTATCAGGGAAATGAGATATCACCTTACACCAGTCAGAGGACTAGAAGACATACCATTGTTTAATGCACCACTATTAACAAGTGTCATTATCTTAATTGGTTAGAGGAGAAAAAATATGATCATCTTAGTAAATGAGAAAATGTATTTGATACTTTCAAACATAGATTTCATTAGAGTACCACACACAGATTTAAAAAACAAAGTTTCTTTCTGAAAATTATATTTAAAAAATATTTGTCACAAAGCTAAAGTCAGTATTATATTTATCATTGAAACACCAGAAAGCACTATTTATAAAGATATTATCACCACAATCACTTAACATTTTGAATGTTCTAGCTACTTTATTATACAAACACCAAATATTAAATAAATAATTAAATGAAAGAAGTAAATAATTATTATAAATCATTATATACAACGGATACAATTTTCTGTCTGCAAAAGACAAGAGAATGAGCTGAAAGCACAGGGACAGTTTAGTAAGGCAGCTGACTTCTAATTCAACAAATAAACAAAACCAATTACCTTTTTGTATACCCATTAATCAGGTGCCACATATCAGAGAAAAAATTAAGAACAGTAAAATAAGCACTAGAACTACATATTCTTTTCCCAGTTTGAGATGTGGGTGTGAGCAGTCTCTCCCTGTGAAAGTTTTGTCTGAATCGGAGGGAAAGCCTCACTCTACCAGAACTGCTGCTCTAGCTCTGTGTTTGTATCGTCAAGCAGTTCTGGATATTCTTCTAACACCTCTGAGCCTCAGTTTCTTCACTTGAAAAGTGGCATCTCTCACATGTGATTACTAAAATTTTATAACATATATAGATTACAAATTACAGATTTATTTGCCACATAAATACTACAACTTCCTCTATTAGTGACTATCTAATACATATGTTTATTTTTTATTTTTTGGCATGTTTCTTATTAAAATGTTTCCAAAAATACCAAGAAAGGATGTTCAACATAGATTTGTTCAATGAATAAATGAGTTGATGAACTATATTAGGAGAATAAGAAAACCTATTTCAAACACAAAGTTTGAAAGGAATTTCTTTGTGAGTACAAGTCATGAGCAAAAAATGTTTTACTTCTAAAGATATTCAAGATTCTATCATACTGAAGATGTAACAATAGAACACATAACCATGATTTCCTTGTCTTTATCCTACATCTTGAACTTAATTTATTTAAGATGTTTAGTCTATTTTTATTAGTTTTTATTTCTGCCATAAAGCTATGAATAACATATACACATAATCAAATTCATGTTTATTATGTGTTGATTGCTTGTGAGTTACTCTAAATTTCTGTTCTACAGCAATCTCATGGTTTTCCACCATCTAGTAAAATGTGTATGTGATGAAATAAAATTGAACAAAAAAAGCAATGTTCCAGAGTGATAAACAAGTAAACAAGTAAAAGGTTATTACCAGCCAAGATTTGCTAACTTTATGCAATAAATTTAAATGTATTATGGCACATATCTGAAAACCATATTGGGAGATGCATTGTATTTCCAAATGAAAATTGCATACTACTAAAAATGATAAATATGTTCCAAAAATTCTTAAATGTAAAATTAATAATATCGATGTAACAATTGGAATAAAGTAGTTTCATAATTCTGAGTCATTTCTTATAAAATCTGTGCATTGGATTTTATATTTGAAATAATGAATTTTGTGCTTGCAATTTGCAAACATCTATATTTTATTCCTTCATTTGTTATCTGAAATTTTAGGCACATATTCTAGATTAGAAAGTTGGTTTTATATGCATAAAAATTATGAAATCTTATTTTTAGGAGCTATGTACCCCATGAATACACACATAAACCCTTTACATTATAGGTTTCTGATTTAAAATTCTCAAAAATGTTATTGATTGATATAAAATTTATAACATTTGTTACTATAAAGAATTTTTTGTGTCAGATTTATTCTTTTTTTAAAAAAAATTATTTTAAATATGTGGGGTCCAATTCAGGGTTAGGTATACAAATGTTCATTGTGCAGATACCCTTGTTGATGAGGTGTGCCTCCCCTGCAGTTTCCCACTACTGCCAGTCCTGCCCCTGCCCACCCTTGGCAGTTTTCCACTATTGCCAATCCCTTTCTTCCAGTATCACGATAGTTGTTCAAGGTTCGCTTATGAGTGAGAACATATGGTACTCTGTTCTTTGTTTCTGTGATAGATCACTCAGTATTATAGCCTCTAAGTCCATCCAGATTGCTGTGAAGTTCATAATTTTGTCCTTCTTTATGGTGGCATAATATTCCATTGTGCATATGTTCCACATTGATTTTATCCATTCCTCTTTTGGTGGGCAGCACAGTTAGTTCCATGTTTTTACTACTGTTATAAAGAGTTCTTGTATTTAAACGGTCCATATTCATATCCCTCCATGTCTAGGTATGTTAATATACATACTTGTATATATTCTGCCAAGTTGTAATAAGTTTGGATAGTGTTTATCCCAAACACACTACATAAAATTCACAAAGTTATACATAATGGAAGAACACTGGGGAAGTATAAGTTTTTAAGATAAAATAATTTCTTATGAACTGATTTTCCTCTAGAGTATTCAAGGTGATTCCCTAGATGGTTTATGACCTGAAGGCCATATTTTCCACTGACCAAAGGTCATGATCCAAGGTGCATGATCAAATTAAATATACCTTTAAAAAACATGATCAACATGTTTAAGATAAACATTTATGATATGAACCCACAAATTAATATTTCCCATTCAATGACCATTATAAGCTAAAATGTTGGAAATACATGCATCAAATCTACATTTAGCAGTTATAGTGGGAAATACTGATAAATTTCCAAGGAAATTTTCAGTTTCCTGATTTTCTAGGAATCAAAAAGCAACCTGTCACTCACTCTTTCTGTTATATTAATTAAGCTATAAAGTGGAAGGAGTGAGTGGCATACAGATTGCTTTTTGATTCTTAGAAAATGTTTAACAAATATTTGTCAATTGATTATTGCAGTTGGAAAACTGATATGCATAAAAATCATGATCTTCATATTTTATTAAATGTTGACTCTTGAAAATCTATATATACTTTTTTATTTTTTTAAGTATATGGAAAGAGTTTATTTGGGCCAAGCTTGAGGATTGCAATTTGGGAACATAGATTCAAATTGTTCTGACTATTATGTATCACTTTTGACTTCTCCCAAAACTTAACTATTAGTAGACTACTGTAGACTTACTGATAATATGAACAGTTGATTAACACATATGTTTATGTTATATGTGTTACACACTGTATTCTAACAATATAGTAAGCTAGAAGAAAAAAGTGTTATTTAAAAAAATCATAAGGAAGATAAAATATATTTATTACTAATTAAATGGGAGTAGATTATCATAAAGGTGGTTCATTCCTATTGCTATCATGGTGAGTAAGCTGAGGAGGAGGAGGGAGAAGAGGGGTTGGTCTTGAATCAGGAGTGGCAGATGGGGAAGAAAATCTAGTATAAGTGGACCTGGGCAGTTCAAGCCTGTATTTTCAAGAATCAACTGATATTTTTGACCCTTTTATTAAAATTTTTCAAAAAAGGTAAAACCTTTTGTTGCTGGCAAAACTCTTGTAATTAGGTAGTCTGTTTAATTTTTGCATTTGTATGAATATACTTAATATATACATACATACTACATATGTACAACTAACATTTAATAAGTATTCTTTTTCAGATAAATATCTGGAAAATATTCAACATCACACATTACAGAAGAACCCTCAAAGAAGGGACAAATACCACTTAGAATTCCTTAACAACATTTGTCTTCTAGATTATATAAAATGCTCACCAGAATAGAATATGGATGTGGAGGTCCCCAACTTTCATCTACTCTTCTGTTGCCACAGCACCAAAGGGAAGGTTTTCTTAGGGTATCATTGACCTAGATCAGCAAAAGTGAGTAGACAGAATGATAAATATTTGCAACAGCCTGCATAAGCATAAAGGTCAGTTTGTTCCTTATCACCTCAGAATGGAAAACTGTTATGAGAAGAGACAGGAAGTAAATAGAAAATAATAAAAGGAAAAACATCAAAGATATCTTGGCTCTTACATGGGTCTTGACTATAGAATCTCTGAATCCCATTACATGAAACTTCATATTCTTGAGATACCTCCACAAGAAGATTAACAAGAGGAAAAAAAAATCAGGGATAAGGAAAAGTGTATGAAGGCTTTCACATGAAATAGAATCAGTTTTGAGAAATTTTCAAGATCACTCCTTTTAGATTAGAAGTTGAAGTCACATTTCTTTCATATGGATATATCTAGATATTAATATATACTCATCATAGTAAAACTAAAAGACAGTAAGACTAGTGTGCTAACCAGAACTACCATTTCAACTTTGTGCTTTAAGTGAAGAAAAATAGGATTTTAAAAATTGGTTATCTTGAGAAAATAAAAAAGGCTAAGACTTGTGGCAAGCCAGATGCTAAAATGATTGACCCAGCCCCAGAAATAGCAAGTAAAACTTCCTTTCTACTCAATGTAAAGATGAATACAACTGCTCTGTAAACCAACTTCACCATTATCACCAAAATCATACAAATTCTGGGGATTGTCAAAGCAGTAAAGATTCAGTCAGATGAGGAAATCTTTCACATCTTTACCCAATAATTTTATCAATGTTGTGAATTCGTTCCCCAAAATCCCAGTTGTGAATTCTACACTTAATATTACAGTGAAGGTGGTATACACTTAACAAATCAGCAAAGAGAGAGTTTCAATTTCTGATTATAATGCTGACAGTTTTTTTTAACCTACCATATGTAAATGGTATATATACTTATTTCTTGGCTATACAGTTAATTTCTTTTTTTGTATCAAAGTGGAAATTGCCAAGATGTACTAATGGATGGGCACATATCTCCCTTCATAAAAAGCTGTTTCCCCCAGACAATTAGCTGCACTCTGATCCAGATGCTCTATGCTCTCAACATAAAGTACAATTTCTCATATTTTATGGTAAAAGAAAAAAACTGAACTCTCATTTGCTAGCATGCAAATAAAGACATATTATCTTTCATTATTTTGCAATATTTTCTTTAACTAATCTTTATACAACTTGCTCATCAATTTGAATTTTTATCAATGACATTTAAAAAATTCTATGCATAGAGCTCTAGCATACAGCAAATATATAAATTAGTAGATGGAGCTTGGTGAACGCTAAAATCATCTCCACCGAGGAGGTATGATGAAACACTGAAAGGATATTTTCATAGTTTAGTCAATGTTTTTGCTATCTAAAGCATTGGAGGAGTTTCCTGGGTAAATCCAGAGAAGCCATAATTGCTGAATGCTGATGCTAACATTTATTTGTCAATGAATTGTTTGCAAGTGTCCATACATATCTATCTGGAAGAACAACCTTATAGGATTATTGTCCAAGAATGACTGTTTACTTTTTGGAAATAGAAATGTGAGGCTCAGAGAAATCACCTGGATTCAAAACCCCTAACTTCTTTCTTTAATAGTTCAGTCTTTCTTCCTTCATTACTACTTATTATGCTTCCCCTGATGCTAAAAAGCATATTATGATTTCTCCACATGGTGACCTGTAAAGACTTTATAGACTCTGATGCATAGACAGAAGCTCAATGAACATTCTGAGTTAAGAAGATAAAGCTGGGCAACCTCTTTCAGGTCTCCTCTCGCTGTGGGAGTTTTTTCTGACTTCTTAATAAATCCTACTTTCTAGAAGGAGAAGGAGGAGGAGGAGGAGGAGGAGGAGGAGGTGTAGCCACAGTTGTGAAAAAAACTTATCTCTGGGGTTTGGTAGTTCGAGTACAAATTAACAATC
>NW_007253987.1:541590-543611 GCF_000164805.1 Carlito syrichta
GGAGGAGGAGGAGGAGCAGGAGGAGGAGGAGGAGAAGGAGAAGGAGAAGGAGAAGGAGAAGAAGAAGACGGCAAAGCTGAGCATCCAGAAGATCAAGCCTGCCAGAATCTGCATCCCAAATCACCAGAACAGAGATAACTGCAGAAAGTTGTGGAGGGTCACCCAACAGCTATTCAGAAAAGAACTAGTAATCATAGGTCCATGAGGTACTACCCAAGGCTGGCAAAAGCCATTTAAGAAAATTAGAGGAAAAAGTGCCCAGTACACTTAAAGGGTGAGGAGAAGGGCATGTCTGACACTGGTATGACTGGATAAATCTCATATGTCACAGGGCACTGGGCGGAATATACAGAAAGGTTTTGCCTTAATGGTAAAAATTAACACTGCTCTGTTTGTGCCTATTAACTCTCTCTAAAGATACACATAAAAAGATCAAACTGTTTCCAAGTAATTTAACTGCATCCCAGAGCAAAGCTCATGAATAGCTACAGAAATACAGAAATATTCAACACCTAACAAGGGAAAAGTCACAATGTTTGACATCAAATCAAGGATTTCTGGATCTTCAAAGAAACAATAAAATATGACCTATAATGAGGAGAAAAACCAAACAAAACCAATGTAGAACTGGCACAGACATTAGAATTAGCAGACAAGGACATAGAAACAATTATTATAACTGTATTCCAGATGCTCAAAAAGTTACGACACATGGAAGAAATAAGAAATACCTCAACTGAACTTCTAGAGTGTAAAGTCACAATATCTTAGGTGAAAAATACACTGGATGTAAATAACAGCAGTTTAGACACTTCAGAAGAACACATTAGTGAACAGAAGACACAACAAAACAAACTACTCAAATGAAATATAGAGGGAAGAAGAAGTTTTAAAAATAAAAAGGACATCATTGCTTTTTGGAGAAGTTCAAGGGCCTAATGGCTGTGTAATAATAGTGTTCTAAAAGACAAGGTTAAATTGAAAAATATTGCCCCAAATTTCTCAAATCTGGTGAAAACTATAAACCTATAGATCCAAGAAGCTTAATAAATTCTAAGCACAAGAAACATAACAAAACTACCCTAAGGTGTATATAATCAAATTTCTCAAAAGTAGTTTTAGGCCAAGTGTGGTGGCCCACACCTAATCTCAGGACTTTGAGAGGCTGAGGAGGCAGTCTCCTTGAGACCAGGAGTTTGAGACCAACTTAGAAAACATAGCAAGATCTCATCTCTACAAACAAACAAACAAACAAACAAAAGTCAAAAATTAGCCTGGGTGTGGTGGTGCACAACTGTAGTCACAACTACTCAGGAGGCTGAAGCAGAAGGATTGCCTGGGACTAGGAGGTCAAGGCTACATTGAGCTGTGTCATGCCACTGTACTCTAGCTTTGGTGGCAGAGTGAGACTCCTATACGAAGAAAAAAACAGTAGTTTAAAGAGAAAATATTAAAAAAAAATCCAGAAAAAAAGAGATGTTATTCTTAGACAAATAAGGATTATAGCAGATATCTTTCAGAACCAGTGCAATCAGTATCTTTCAGAACCAGTGCAATCAGGAATCTACTGGAACAACATCCTTACAGCATGCACTGAAAGAGGCCAATATCCCTTATGAACATAGATGCAAAAATCCTCAATAAGATTCTAGCAAATGGGATCCAAACACGCATGTCAAAAATCATCCACCATGACCAAGTTGGCTTCATCCCCAGGTTCAACATCAATATGCTATACATATTTGCCAACTGTATAGCAAGACAATAAATGTAATTAAACATCAACAGATGTAAAAACAAGAACCACATGATTATCTCATTAGATGAAGAAAAAGCTTTTGATAAAATTCAGCATCATTCCCGCCTTGGCAGTGAGGCCTCATCTCTACAATAAATCAAAAAATCAGCCAGGTGTGGTAGAGCGTGCCTGTAGTTCCAGCTACTTGGAAGGCTGAGGAGGAAGGATCACCCGGAGCCCAGCAGGTTGAGGCTGCAGTGGCCGGGAGCGGCCACTGTACTTC
>NW_007253987.1:543631-551585 GCF_000164805.1 Carlito syrichta
AAAAAAAAAAAAAAAAAAAAAAAATTCAGCATCGCTTCTTGATAAAAACCTTCCAATACTTAGGTATAGATGAAACATACCTCAAAATAGTAAGTGCCATCTATAATAAATTCACAGCTAACATATTGCTAAATGGACAGAAACTGGAAATATTTCCCCTGAAAACTGAAACAAGGCAAGGCTGCCCATCTCATTCCTCTTGCTCAACTTGTGTTGGAAGTTCTAGCTCAGACAATTAGACAACAGAAGGAAATCAGGGGTAGCCAAAAAGGAAAGTAGGAAGTCAAGTTAACCCTCTTTGCTGAATGATATGATCCTATACTTTCAAAATCTAAGAGAATCTGTCAAAAACCTGCTTGCACTGATAAAAGACTTTGTCAAAGTCTCAGGATACAAAATAAATGTGCAAAAACAGTTACACTCCTATGCACCAACAACAAACAGGCAGAGACTCAAATGCAAAGCACAATCCCATTCACAATAGCCACAGAAAACAAAGAAAGAAAGAAAGAAAGAAATACTTCAGCATCTTACTAACCAGAGAAGTGAAAGACATTTAAAATGAGAACTACAAAATACTGATCATAGAAATCCAAGAAGACACAAAAAATGGAAAAATATTCCATGCTCAGGGATAGGAAGAATCAAGATTGTTAAAATGTCCAACCTACTAGAGGCAATCTACAGATACAATTCAATACCCATTAAATTACCAACATCATTCTTCTCAGACCTGGAAAGGACAATACAGAAATTCATATGGAAACAAAAATGACCACAAATAGCCCAAACAATGCTCAACAAAAGAAACAATGCAGGATATATAACACTTCCAGACTTCAAACTTTACTATAAAACTACAATATTCAAAACAGCCTGCTATTAGTACAAGAACAGGTATATAAACCAATAGAAAAGGATCGAGTTTTCAGAAGCAAAACAATTTCTCAACCAACTCATCTTTGGCAAAGCCTCCAACAACAACTACTGAGGAGAGGAGGACCTATTCAGTAAATGGTGCCAGAAAAACTGGCTGATCAAATGCAGAAGATTGAAACAGGACCCCTACCTATCATCATACACAAAAATTAACTCTAAATTGATCAAATACCCAAACTTAAAACCTCAAACTATAAGAATCTAAGAAAACGCAGGAGACACCTTTATGGAAATTGGAACTGGCAACTAATTCCTGATCAAAACACTAAGTGCCCATACCATAAGAAATAAGATAGACAAGTGGGTCCTCATCAAACTGACGAGATTCAGCAAAGCAAAAGAAACCATCAAGAGGGCAGGGAGACAGCCTACAGAAAGGGAAAAATATTTGCCAACTGTATAGCTGACAAAGGCCTAACATCTAGGATCTATAAGAAAGTCAAATGAGTCAAAAGGAAAAAAAGCAAACAGGCCCATTAAAAAGTATGAATAAGACATGAATAGGCAAAAGACATGAATAGACATTTCTCCAAAGAAGATATACAGGCAGCCAACAGACACATGAAAAAGTACTCAGCCTCACTCATCATCAGAGAAATGCAAATCAAAACCACATTGAAATACCACCTAACCCCAGTAAGAATGGCCATCATTAATAAAACAAACAACAGCAGATGCTGGCAAGCGTGCAGAGAAAAAGGAATGCTTCTACACTGTTGGTGGGAATGCAAACTAGTGCAACCTCTTTGGAAGACAGTGTGGTGATTTCTGAAAGAACTAGAAATTAATAATTGTTCAAGTTCCACATCTGGAGGAACTCAAATAATTCTACAAAAAAGATATCTGCATACATATGTTTGTTGCAGCTCTATTCACAATAGCAAAAATATGGAACCAATCATGCTGCCCATCGAAGTGGGACTGGATTAAAAAAATGTGGTACATATACACAATGGAATATTATGCAGCCATAAAGAAGGACAAACATATGGACTTTGCAACAACTTGCATGAATTTAGAGCCGAGCATTCTCAGTGATCTATTGCAGAAACAAAGAACAGAGTACCATATGTTCTTACTCAGATGTGGAACTTGAACAATTATCATAATACTATAAGAAAGGGATTGGCAATAGTGGGAAACTGTCAGGGAGGGGGGAGTGGGATTGGTAGTTGAAAGAAACTGGTAGGGGAGGGAGGGGCACACCTCATGAACAAGGGTAGCTGCATAATTAACGCTTTCATACCTAACCCTGAATTGTACACCACATTTTTAAAATTAAAAAAAGAAATTAAATTAAATTTTAAAAGACCCCTACCTATCACCATACACAAAAATCAACTCTAAATGGATTAAAGACCTAAATGGAAACCTCAAACTATAAGAACCTTAGAAAATACAGGACATACCCTTATGAAAATTGAAACTGGTAACCAATTCCTGATCAAAACCCAAAGTGCCAATGCTGTAAGAGAGAAGATAGACAAGTGGGATCTCATCAAATTGAAAAGTTTCTGCAAAGCCAAAGAAACCATCAAGAGAGCAGGGAGACAACCCACAGACTGGGAAAAAATTTTTGCCAACTGTATATTTGACAAAGGCCTAGCATCTAGGATCTATAAGGAACTCAAACATGTTGAAAAAAAAGACAGCCCTATAAAAAGTGAGCAAAAGATATGAATAGACACTCCTCAAAAGAAGACATATGAACAGCTAACAGATACATGAGAAAATGCTCAGCCTCACTAATCATCAAAGAAATGCAACTTAAAACTATACTGAGATACCACCTAACTCTAGTCAGGGTGACCATCATCAATAACTCAAAAAGCAACAGATGTTGGAGAGGATGCAGGGAAAAGGGAACACTTCTACACTTTGGTAAGAGTGTAGGCTAGTACAACCTTTGTAGAAAATAGTGTAGCAATTCCTAAAAGATCTGAAAATCAACCTCCTATACAGCCCAGCAATCCCCCTTCAGGGAATATACCTGGAGGAACTCAAATCATTCTACAAAAAAGATGCCTGTGCATGCATGTGTATTGCAGCACTATTCACAATAGCAAAAAATATGGAACAAACAGTGCTGCCCATCGAAAGTAGACTGAATTTAAAAAATGTGGTGCATATATACAATGGAATATTATGCAGCCAGAAAGAAGAATTATGAACTTCACAGCAATTTGGATGGATTTAGAGTCTGTAATACTCAGTGATCTATCACAGAAAGAACTGGGTACCATATGTTCTCACTCATAAGCAGACCCTGAACAATTATCATAATCCTATAAGAAAGGGATTGGCAGCAGTGGGAAACTGCCAAGGGAGAGAGCAGGTGAAGGGACACTTCATCAATAAGGTAACTGATCTCAAACCAGGTGACATGGGGACCAAAGTAGGTCCAAACTTTACCTGTACAACGACTATTTGTATACCTAACTCTGAATTGTACCCTATATCCTAAACAAAATAAAATAAAATAAAATAAAATATAAATCATGCTGGAATGTACTTTTTTTAAATAAAAATTTCTCATTTTATTCAAAATGGGATTTCCCCCCACCCTTTGGAGATTACCTCTCATTATGGTGTAGTAGCTTTATGAATTCCAATTTGTCTCTGAGGTTGCAATTTTATTACAATATATATAAATGTGAATATGTATGTGAAATTCTATTAAATCTAGAATGCATAGACTAGGAGATATTTCATTGTTTAATGTACCACTATTATCAAATATAATTATCTTAATTTGTCAGAAAAAGAAAAATATATATGTTGTAATCATCTTAATAAGCAACAAAACATATTTGATGCTTTTAAACACAGATTTTATTAGAGTACCATACACAGATAAGAAGACATGGATTCTCTCGCAAGATGATTTATTAAAGTATTTATCTCAAAGCTAAAGTCAGTATTATATGTATTGTTGAAACACCAGATAATACTCTTTTTACAAAGGTATCAGTTATCACCACAATTACTTAACATTTTGAATGTTCATCCACTTCATTATACAAACCAATGCCAAAATAAGAATATAAATAATTAAATGAGGAAGAAAAAGAATCATTATAAATCATCATATACAGTTGACATAATTTTCTATCTGCAAAAGATAAGAGAATGAACTAAAAACACAAAGCACGGGGGTAGTTTAGTAAGGTAGCTGGCTTCTGATTCAACAGCCAAGCAAATAAAACCAATTACCTTTTTGTATACCCATTAGACAGGTACCAAATATCAGAGAAAAAATTAAGAGCAGTTAATATAAGCATTAGAACTACATATTCTTCTATGCGCATTTTCTACCAGCTTGAGACATGGGTGTGAGCAGTCTCTCCCTATGGAAGTTTTGTCTGAATTGGAGGGAAGGCCTTACTCTACCAGGACTACTACCCTACTTCTGTGCTTGTATCATCATGCAGTGCAGGGTACGTCTTCTAAAATCTCAGAACTTCAGCATCTTCACATGAAAAGTAGTGTTATTCACATGTGAATACTAAAAGGTTATGACTTATGAGGAAAAGCCCTCCAAAAACTGGAATTATCTTTTTGTGAGGAGGGACCCTTGCAGTACACTCAAAATTTGTTCCTCTGGATCAAACCATTGACAAAGTTCTTAACTGGAAGTTTTGAGAATGTTGTGTCATGATTTGCGGAAGAAATATCCTGAGTTATGGCAAACAGGCGACTGGTTCTTCCACCATGACAATGCACCTGCCTACCTTGTGCTGAGTGTTGAGCAGTTTTTGATGTAAAATAACATGATCCCCATGCCTTATCCTTCCTGTTCACCAGATTTTGCCCTTAATGACTTGACTTTTTTTGCTTCCCTAGATAAAAAAAGTCCTCAAAGGGAAGTGTTTTGCTGATGTGGAAGAGGTGAAATTAAAAATAGCAGAAGCACTAAAAGGCATGAATATTGACAAGTTTGAAAATTGTTTCAAGCAGTGAAAAAAGTATCTTGCTAGGTGTATTGCATCAAGTGGAGAGTATCTTGAAGGTGACTAGAGTTGAAGCATTTGAGTAAATATATAACTTTTTATTTAAAAAATTTTATTTTTGTTTTTTGTATATCAATTGCAGATTGCAGATTTATTTGCCACATAAATATTATAACTTCCTTTTTTTACTTGCTATCTATTACATAAACCCACCTTTTATTTTATAGGATATATTTCTTATTAAAACATTTCCAAAAAACACCAAGCTGTTCAACATGGATTTTTAAAAAATGAATACATGAGTGGATAAACTACATTAGACGAACAAGAAAATTTATTTTAAACGCAAAGTCTGCCATTTGAAGGGATTTCTTTGTGAGTATAGGCCATGAGTATAAAATTTTTATTTCTAAAGATATACCAGATTCTATCATACTGAAGATTTAACAATATTGAACATATAACCATGATTTACTCCCCTCTGTCCCACACCTTGGACTTAATTTATTTTAAATGTTTCACCTATTTTATTAAATTAGTTTTCATTTCTGCCATACAACCACTATTAATAACGTATGCATATAATCAAATTCATGCTGATTATGTGTTGATTGTTTGTAGGTTGCTCTAAACTTCTGTTCCTATGACGATCTGGTTGTTTTCCACCCTCTAGTAAAATAGGGGTATGTGATGAAATAAAATTTAACCAAAAGAAAAACCTTCTAGAGTAATATACAATTAAAAGATTATCACTGGCCAAGATTTGGTAATCTTGTGTATTAAAAATTAAATATTGTAGCTAATATCTGAAAACCACATTAGGAAATACATTGTATTTCTAAATAAAAATTGCATATTCTTTGTAATAAAAAACTAGGCTCCAAAAACTCTAAATGTAAAACAAATATAATAACATAGATGGAGAAATTTGGAATAAAGCAGTCTCATAATTCTGCGTAATTTCAAAAAAATTGTAAATGGGATGTTATATTTGAAATAATGGCTTTTGTTTATGTAATTCTCAATAATCTATATTTTATACTTCATTTGTTATCTGAAATTTTATGCACATACTCTGGATTAGAAAGTGTTTAGTATGCATAAAATTATGAAGTCCTATGTTTAGAAACTATGTGTCACATACATACATGCATATATCTTATATAGTATATGCATCTCATTTAAAAATCTTAGAAAAGTTAATGAATCTAATTCAACAAACAAGCAACCAAAATCAATTACGTTTTCTAAACATATTAATCAGGTACCAAATATCAGATTAAAAATTTATATTATTTGTTACTATAAAGAGTTCTTTTCTTTCTTTTTTATTTTTTAAAGAAAGGTAGATGTATTAAAAGGAAGATACTTTGTGCAGGGCACAATGGGCAGGACAGCAGCGAAAGTATCTGCTGTCTGCAGCCTGTGAAGTGTTCTTTGTTTAGTTAGTCCATATTCCTACCTTTCTGCCTGGGTATGTTAATATACATACTTGTATGTATTCTGCTAAGTTATAATATGCTTGGATAGTGTTTATTCCAAATACACTTATTTAAATTCACAAAGTTATACATAGTGGAAGAATATTGGGGAAGTATAAATGTGTAGCATAGAAGAATCTCTTATTAACTGATTTAAGATGATTTCCTAAAAGGTCTATGACCTGAGAATTCGCCGTCTTTGAACCTGCACCCCAGACACCACAGCACCGACAGAGAAGTCTGTCTCAGTTTATTGTTTATCAGAATCAGGACACATGAGTGTCCTGCAGGATAAACAATTGCAATAACCTGGAGAAATATAATAATCATATTATTCTCTAGCAACTCAATGTTCTAAATTAGTGCAAGAAAAGACAGAAAAAAAATGGCATAGAGTAGAAGGAAGGTGACCATAGTTTGCATGACTTTTATGTGGACCTTGGTGCTGGCATCTCCGGATCCGTTGACACTGTGCTTCATCCTCTTGAGAAGTTTCCAAAGGGAGAAGATTAGCAGGAGAATAGTTGTCAGGGTCAGAGTAAAGGGTATGAAAATGAACAAAGTGTCGGTTAACAAAAGAGAACTGATGACTTGTACACAGTCACTTGAACCAGAGCTGAAAGTCTTATTTCTTTTGCATCCACTGATCCATGCATTAACATTGATATTTATCAGTGTAATATGGAAAAACAACAAGACCGAAGTCACCAGAAGTATCACTAAAACCACTTTTTTAGCCCTCTGCTTTAGATAGAGAAAAACAAAATTGGAAAACGTGGCTATCTTGAGACAATAAAAGGTGCTGAGGCTTGTAGCAAGTCAGATGCTAAAATGGTTGGTCACTATCCCGGTAATATTAAGCATTCGTAATATTTTTTCAGTCATAAGTAAAGCTGGATTAAACACAGATATATACCAATTTACGAACATTAGCCAAAGCAGACCAATTCGGGAGATTGCCAAAGCAGTGAGGATTTGATCAGCAAAAGAGAGCTTTCTTGTCTTGATCCAGTCAATACAGTTCACCAGTACTATGAATCCATTTCCCAAGTTTCCAATTATGAATTCCACACTAAAAATAAATATTGATATACTCTTAAGGACACTACCTATTGCCTGTAAGAGAATGCCCCAATGTCTGATACCACTTCTGAAATTTTCTTAAAGTACTTATATAATATAATGCTATATGTGTCTGATTCACGAAAATTCAATAATATACTCCTTTTAGAAAACTTGTATGTACAATGTTAAATCAGCAACCATCAGGATTTGCTAATGACTGGATTTATGGTTTTCTTCATGAAAATCTTCATATTTCACCTGACAGCTGAGTTGAACATCCACTAAGCTTACACAGTAGGTTGAAGTCTCTTGTGGATGTCAGTGAATTCTCATTTGCTAACATGCAAATAACAGCATATTTATTTTCATTGTTTTGAGGGTTTTTTTGCCTTATCTACATATTTCAGTCTGACAACTTGACTTCTGGGCAAGTACTGCTACAATATTCTAACACAAGCAGGCCTCGGTGGCTCAGCCTGTAATCCCGCGCCTTTGGGAGGCTGAGGTGAGTGGATTGCC
>NW_007253987.1:551720-579987 GCF_000164805.1 Carlito syrichta
GTGAGACTCCAACTCAAAAAAAAAAAAAAAAAAAAAAAATTATATATATTCTAACACATTTAGCAGGCAATCTGAATCTAGATTGGTATATGAAACTTCCCAAGCACTGAGGCTTTTTAGACACTTCAAAGTTTGGGGTAAAAAGAAATGGGGAGATGATAGCCAAAGCCTCAGTTAGACAAGAGGAGTAAGTTTTGTTTTGTTTTGCTATTTTGAGATCTATTGTACAGTATGGTGAATATAGTTAACAATTGTTAACAATGTATCAAAATCACTGAGTAAATTTCAAATGTTCACACCTGAAAAGTGATAGTATTTGAAATGACCAATATGTTAATTATTTTGATTTAATTATTCTACATTGTATTTACAAATAATGTCAGGACACCATAAATACAAACAACTTTAATTTGCCAATTTATAGAAAAAATAAAGAAATAGGTGATTTTAAAAACGTTGGATCTATAATGAGACTTATCCATAGTTATCCAAAGTTCTTCCTTCATAGCCTCATAGTTTTCTAATAATCTCATGTAAGACATTGCTAGAATACTGGTATCGAGAATAATATTTATTTATAATTTTAATTTTTACAAGTGCTTGCATACACACATGTATTAGAATTCAAATCCTCTACTCTTTTCACTGCAATAACTTACCTTTTTTATTTTGACATTTAGGTTGCATTTAGTTTTTGCTTAGTACTGTGATAGTTGTTAAGACATTGTTTCAAAAGGCTTACAAGTTTATATAAATAGTCTGAAAGGTAAATATTCATTAGACTTTGGGAATTTTTGTATGTATGTCAGAAGAGGTGTAAATCTATCTATCTGCTGTTTCATAAAGCATTGACTGTGTTTGAATGAATTCATCCACAAACCAAGAATGCCCCTCATTCTGTGCTTCTTCCTTGCCCAGTAGGGCACATTCCTCCATCACCAGATACCTCCAGGTTTATTTCACATCCATTCACTCTCCCAGAAGCATCTGCTCTACAACTCTCACTACAGGTGCCCAAGCAGGTAAAAAATGACACACTGCCTGGTGAAGGTGAGGGAGTAAGCAGCATGACGTATCATTCTTCATCGATAGCTAAACAGGTCAGTAAAGGGCCAGTAGAATAAACTCAACACCAGCTACCAAAAACAGCAAAAAAATGGCCCGGCTCGGTGGCTCAGCCTGTAATCACGCACTTTGGGAGACCGAGGTGAGTGGATTGCCTGAGCCCGCAGGTTTGAGACCCGCCTGGGCAACTTGGCGAAACCTCATCTGTACAATAAATCAAAAAATTAACCGGGCGTGGTAGTGCGCCTGTAGTTCCAGCTACTTGGAAGGCTGAGCGGAAGGATGACCAGAGCCCAGTAGGGCGAGGCTGCGGTGGCCGGGGGCATGCCACTGCACTCCAGTCTGGACGAAGTGTGAGACTTCAACTCAAAAAAAAAAAAAAAAAGCAAAAAACCCCCCAAACATACTATAAACTTCAAAGATGGTAGAGAAAGACGTGAACTATACCAATGTGAAGAGCTGACCCTCACCATGAAGCAATACATAATAAAACCAACATATCTTAAAAATTGCCCTACATTTAGTGGAGAGACATATCGAGAAGGCAAATCAGCTAGTATGGACAGATTATAAGGAAAGGTCCTAAGGCTAGAAGCACAAACATACCTTTAGTGTAGAGGCAGGGACGTCCCCGGGCTTGGTTATATTCAGGTAACAAAGATGAGCTTGAGGGAAAAAAAAAAAACAAAAAGAAATGCAAACAACCATGGCAGGTGGGGATTGTAGGTGTGCATGTTGGGGCTTAGATTTCATGGGCTCTTTGAAAAGGAAGCAGAGTTCAGATTCCCAGTGAGAGCTACATTCAGCTCAGAGGGGCTTACTCTGAGGTCTCCACCACTGCACCTTTTTACTCTGGGTGGAAAACACAAGGTTTTCATTAGAACAACAGCTCTTAGAGAAAGACAATCTTTCTCAGTCAAGGTGGGAATGGCAATAAGAATAATTCTCACATATTACATGCAGAAATCAGAATAACAAATCAATTTTTTAGAGAAGAGCTGCATTTTCATCCGTTACAGTGTCAAAGTGAAGTTTAGGTATACAGTATAAAGAACAGGTTACTATATTTCATTTTAATTTTTCATTCCTGAAAAGTTTTATAACTAACTCCAAATTCAAGTGATCAAAAATGAATTAATCAACCATGATTCTATCTATATAATTGTCTACTAGATCATTATATCTATAATAATAGTCCCTCACTATCAATATATCAATACCTTAATACTCTTAATGTAACTCTAACATTTAAAGAAACAAAGTTTATATAATGTGACATATGTAAATATATATGAATAAATGATATGTATTAATACGAACATTTATGTGAATAATCAGCCTTATGCATCTGTATTGAACTGTTTGGCTATATTATCAGTAAAGCTACTGCATGAGATCACCAACAAAATAAGCATAACTAGTCAGAAATTGAAGAGCTATAAGACAGTCTGACATTTTCAGTTTAGAGAGAAGAACTAGCAAAGGAGACTAAGACTGAGATGTGCTGCTCAGTGAACAAGGATAAAATCCAGGAGATGGTTGCATCCAGGATAGCAAATAAACTTTGCTCATTGCTGCTGATAGGTTATACAAGATGAACACTGAACACAGGCAATGTAGACTCACTGGTGATCTTGCAAACATCAGATTCAATCAAGAAGTAAAGGCATTAGGCTCATTAGAATGGGTTTGTAAGTCAATATTTGAAGATGATTGGTAGTTTGACAAATGCTATAAATCAAGAGGAAGACAGAGTTTCCTCCTGTAAGAGGTAGATCTTTGAAGAAGAAAATCAAAGTCCCTCAGCAAGTTCTTAGGACTAAGACTATTCAGAGAACCAGAGTTCAGTGACTGAAGGGAAGTTTAAGTTCCCTTGATAAAGGACTCTGAATATTCACCACAAGAATATTCAGGATGTATTTATATGGTACTTTCTCAAAGATCTGTAGCACTTACCAGATAACAGCGCCCAGAGAAAAATGACACGTTTCATATTTTCTGAGACTTTTAGAGATGGTCCTGAATTAACACTAATATCTGCGTTCTCAAAAAAATTACTGTGGTCTATTGCATGGGGTGGGAGTTTTTGAATGTCAGTTTCTACCTAGAACTTTGACTCGCGTTCATCTCAAAGTGAATCTAATGGGTTTGTAGTTATTTACTCCTGAGTTATAATTGAAATGGACAGATTTGGCAGCTAGCAGAACTCTCAAGTTACTTCCTGGTCTGTAGAGTAATGGACATTATTGCAAGTAGAACAAAAGGAAGGCCTCTGAAATCTCCCCTCCTGGCAAGGTAATGAATAAAGAATAATAACTGTGTTCTCCAAGGAATGGCATTGATCACTGCCACCAGAAAAATCTTGAAAGTTACAGGGGGTGCTAGTTTTTTGTATATTTCTGTGAGTTAACCTATCTGGCCTCTGTAGTTGACCATACACCTAAATCACACTTGCAGATGCTCCCTAGGATGTGTTGTCTTCAAAGAGCAGCCCATAGCCTCTGGCACTTTTATATGGCTACTGATTTATGAATGTTTTTAAATCTACACCCATCCTGAGGTAAAATCAAGACAATTTGCTTTTGTGTGGTAAGAACGCTAGTACTCCTTCACTGTGTAAGTCAGGGCTATGCCACTTGAGGTCTCAGTTTAATTAACATTTTGTAAAGCATCATGCTAGCTCAATGCATTAAAATATTACGTGAATTGGTACACATAAGAAGAGAGTGGCAAATTCCTTAAATTTTGTAAAAAATACTGTGCATCAAATAGGAATAAAATACCATAAGAAGAAATACAAGATTCACAGCAGCTTGGATGGATTTAGAGCCTATAATACTTAGTGATCTATCTCAAAGATCTGAGTATTACGTGTACTCACTCATAAGCGAGCCCTGAACATTTATCCTGATACTATAAGAAAGGGATTGGAAGTAGTGGGACACTGCGAGGGTAGGGCGTGAGAGCCACATAACATCAATAAGGGTAACCAAACTTTACCTGCATGATGATCACATATATACTCAACCCTGAATTGTACCCCATATCTTTAAAATTTTTAAAAATGTGGATAAAAATAAAATGGATCATATTTATGAAGCACCAATAAGTGACAGGCAATTTAAGATTTTGTGCTTCCTATGTTTTTAATTAAAAAAAAATTTTTTTTTTTTTTGAGTTGGTTTCTCACTCTGTCACCCAGACTGGAGTGCAGTGGCACGCTCCCCGCCACCGCAGCCTTGATGTGCTGGGCTCAGGCGATCCTCCCGCCTTAGCCTTCCAAGTAGCTGGAACAACAGGTGCGTGCTACCACACCAGCTAATTTTTTAAATGTATTGTAGAGACGAGGTCTCGCCAAGTTACCTGGGCGGGTCTCAAGCCTGCAGGCTCAGGCAATCCACTCACCTGGGCCTCCCAAAGTGCCGGGATTACAGGCTGAGTCACCGAGCCCGGCCATTTTTTATAAAATTTAAGAGCGCTAAGCGTTAAGTAAAAAAAAAAAAAATTCAGAGACCTACAACATGGGTAATGTTTTTAGGGATCCAGTGGTCTAGTCCACATGCCAAGACATCCTCTTTAACGTAAATAGCATGCTGCCCTTTATACATTTCCTCTCACTGAAAAGAGGCACAGTGCTTGTTGGGCCTCTTTGGATTTTGGAGCCAGCAAATACCATTTGCAGAATTTCCCTAAAGCTACTGGTTTCATGTGGAGCCCAGAAGAAGAGAGGGCTCTATAGCAGGTAGAGAATTGAATTGGACAGTTTTGGCAGCTGGCAGAATTCTCATGTTACCTTCTGTCCAAGCTGCTCTGCCCATGGTGCCAGATAATCCATCACATTCAAGTCTGTTAGAGGCATGTATAAAAGGCATTGTAGGACGCTGTACATATCTTTGAGAAGCCATTAGGAGAGGGGAGAGCAAACCTCTAGTGAATTGATGCAAGACCATCTACTCTTCAGCAAGGGAGACTCACTGCCTTAAAAACAAAAGAACAAGTACAGAGAATTAAACCAAGCATAGATCCCCTCTAAGCACAAGACCCTGTGAAATTGTGTAAGTCTTATGCTCATAAAGCCAACCACTATTGGAGGGCATGAGTTCATCTGAGTGGCACAAGGAGTGGACTCTACTGGGCACAAACTCATGTGCTTCCTCAGATTCCCCTGACTTCTCCTGTTCTCTTGGTTAGCACCTTGTCTCATTCAGATCATCTTTATATTTTACACCTGAATGGAACACCCCACTGTGGATATAAGAGCTGACTTTCTAAATGGCCAAGTAACTGGATGATGTAAGACAGAAACGCAGAGATGTTTGTTCTCCTTCAGGTAAATGCTGGCCAATGGGAAATAAAAGACCGAAGAGAGCTAAGAAGATAAATCCCCCCTCCTCTCTCACTTTCGTAGACTAATGCTAGCTGTGCTTCTCATCTTGAAGCCCTCCTGGAAAAACTCTGTGGGCCAAGTGCACACTTGTGATGACCACCATGCTGTCTCTCACCTCACTGTGAAGTGGCCCCCAGCAGAGTCATACATCACATCGCATTGTATCACACCAGCTCTTGCCTCGATTTCCACGTTCCCCCATTGCTGCTTTGGACTTGCTTTCCCAAATAAATGTCATCACTTTAACCCTGGACATTGGCTCTGGTCTTAGAAGTTCAAAGCCAAGATATTCATTCAGTGTATAATTATCATTCATTCACTTTTCTGTGAGTTTTTAAATTTGGTGATTAAAAAAAGGTTATTTAAAAATGATACAGTTAACATGTTTACTGTACAGTTAACATGTTTCTGTGAATTTTTTAATTTGGTGATAAAAAAAGGTTATTTAAAAATGATACAGTTAACATGTTCATCTAAAAATAACATTTTAGGAGGATGGTTGGTTATTAACTCAATTTTTAAAAATCAAATGTCAGCTAGAAAATGTCACAATAAAAATATATTATTCATAACAGAAAAAAATACAAGCATACCAAAATATTTGATATGCTTTTTAAAAACTATTGAATTAGGCACCATCTAATTTTGATGTTCCACCTTGTCACTTCACACACCTGATATAGCTGCGTGAAGGTTATATTATGGTGGTTATTCCCTTAAGATTGGGAAATAAGCCGGGCTCGGTGGCTCAGCCTGTAATCCCGCGCCTTTGGGAGGCTGAGGTGAGTGGATTGCCTGAGCCCGCGGGTTCGAGACCCGCCTGGGCAACGAGACCTCATCTCTACAATAAATCAAAAAATCAGCCGGGCGTGGTAGCGCGTGCCTGTCATTCCGGCTACTCGGAAGGCTGAGGCGGAAGGATCGCCGGAGCCCAGCAGGTCGAGGCTGCGGTGGCCGGGAGGGGCCCCTGCACTCCAGTCTGGGCGACAGAGTGAGACTCCAACTCAAAAAAAAAAAAAAAAAAAAGATTGGGAAATAGCCAAACTTGCTTTGAGAAATGTTTCTACTTGGCTAAGCCTATAACCCCTGCATGTAACCAGAACAGGGAAGTTAATGCAATTACAGATTTGTGATGGGTTTCATTTTCATTGGTTGACCATGCATTAATTCACTCATCCATCAGCTTATTAGTTCACTAAAGTATCAATTTTTTTTGTTGTTGTTGCTTTTCTTGAATTGGAGTTTCATTCTGTCACCCAGACTGGAGTGCAGTGGCACGTTGCCGGCCACTCCCCCTCGACCTGCTGGGCTCTGGCGATCCTTCCGCCTCAGCCTTCCAAGTAGCTGGAACCACAGGCGCGCGCTACCACGCCTGGCTAATTTTTGATTTATTGTAGAGACGAGGTCTCACCAAGTTGCCCGGGTGGGTCTTGAACCTGCAGGCTCAGACAATTTCGCCTCAGCCTCCCAAAGCTGGAATTACAGGCTGAGCCACCAAGACCAGCCAATAATTGTCAATTCAGGGACTCAGTCAACTTCAAGAAAGGTTTTCTTTAATTGAAAAATTGGAAGATATTACTTTAACTGTACATGGAAACTTGAAACAGCATTGAAAAGAGGTCATGATCATGTTTCTTCTTTCATTCCAAATGTACAAATGAAGTTTTTCTTTTATTCACATACTTCTATTAAATCTACCATTCCTCAGTATTAAATAATATTGGTACACAATGTGGTACAAATATACAAATTTACTCTAAATATGTTTGTCACTTTTGAATTTTATTGTATGTATCTTTTTTTAAGAACAACTCTGTTTTATATTAAACATAAAATAAGAATTTATGATGGACTAAAACCTACCCCAAGGATATACTTCATAATTGACTTAGAATTGAATATCCTTACCATCTGAAAACTCCGAGGTTCAAACAATGAAATCAAACACACTGTGGTACAAATTACAATGGAAAACAGCAATGATTATTAGAGATAAGCTGCAAGTCTTAATAATGTATAAATATAGATCAGAAATTATTCAAATGAAAGATGATAAAATAAAATACATATGAAATAGACATCACTTCATATTTCTGAGGAATTTCTTACCATATTTTGTATAATTAAGTGGTTTGTGTGAAAAAATTGATTAAGGATATATTATTATCTGCACTTCTTAAGCTTTTCATACACATCTATATGCACTTTTAAATAACAAATTTAGGTAAAAAACTTTTTCATGTATACTTTTGAATATTACACAAATATATATACACTATGCAAAAACTGGAAGAAAGTACAAAATGTTCCAGACACCATAAATTTGTCTTCTGCTAGAAAACACATGAGGTCCCTCTTGTTAATCTGTGGAGTTGTGGGTTTCTGTCCTTCTCAGTGCCTCATCTGACACAAAACCGAAAGAAAGATTTTACTTTGCTTCTTGTTTCCCCAAATCAGAACAAATGAGTGCATTGCAGGATAGCCGATTCCAAAAGCTTGACACAAGATGGTGACAGGTGGGTTCGGCTGCCTAGAAGAAGTCCAAATCGATGTGATTAGGGACAAAAAATAAAGGGCAAATAACAAAAGGAAGGAGATTACAGTCTGCAGAGCTTTTATGTGGACCTTGGTGCTGGAGTCTTGAGCTCCTTTGCTGTGGAGCCGCATCTTCTTGAGATGTTTACACAGAGAACATATTAACAGCAGAAAGCACATCACAGACATAGTAAATGGTATGAAGTTTGCTAGCGTGATTACAATCAAATCTGAAACGTGTTTAGTGTTCCACAGTTTGATCTTCCAAGTAACATTTCCTTCATTTTCTTTTGTCCACATCTTCTCATCCATGTTTACCGCCAAAAGTTGACACATCAAAAGTGCCAAAGTTCCCAACAGTATCGCCTGAACTACACTCTTAGCTCTCCTCTTTAGGTGAAGAAAAACAAGGTTGGAGAAATTGGCAATCTTGAGCAAATAAAATATGCTGAGGCTAGTAGCAAGCCAGTTGTTAAAGTGGTTGGCTACTGCCCAAGCATTACAAACAAAAATTCTTCCTTTTACATTGTACAAATCTGGATAAAGCACAGATGAGCACCAATTTAAAAACGTTATCCAGAATAAGCCAACTCTGGAGACCGCCAAAGCAGTGAGAAGTTGATCAGCTGAAGAGATCTTTCGTCTCTTGACCCAATCAATGAAATTTACCAGTACTATAAAACCATTGACCAAATTTCCAAGAACAAATTCAATCACTATTAGGATGGAAAAAAAGATCACTGAAAAATGTATCATGCCTGAACAGACTAAAAAGGTGATTCCTGTAATAAGTTGACCTTATTCTATTTGTACCTGATCTGAATGTACATTCTTTTTACTTTTAATTTATATGGCCAGTGCTAAGCTGGAAAGCATCAGGACATGCGTTCAGTGCTGTCTTTATGGAAAACAGTGTTTATCTCAATAAAGCTGAGATTAAGTCCTATTCAAACACTGTCCTTGCTATAAGCTGAAATTTTTCATAGCTGATGTTGATGTGAAAGCTGAATTCTCATTTGCTATCATGCAAATAAGGAGATATTCTCTTTCATTGTTTGCAATTTTTTCCTGGTTTAACCTTTCCACAATTTGTTTTCAGCAACTGAAATGGTCAGTTAAGGAAACTAATTATAAAATTAATGTCTAAATTGTTAAGAGGAAATTAGTCATAACTAGGATCATCAGCATTGTGAATTTTTTTTTTTGGGGGGGTTGGAGTCTCACTCTGTCACCCAGGCTAGAGTGCAGTGGCACACTCACAACCACCCCAGTGTCGACCTGCTGGGCACCGGTGATCCTCCCGCCTCAGCCTTCCAAGTAGCTGGAACTACAGGTGCGCACTACCACACCCGGCTAATTTTTTTGATTTATTGTAGAGACAAGCTCTCACCAAGTTGCCTGGGCTGGTCTTGAACCCACAGGCTCAGGCAATCCACTCACCTTAACCTCCCAAAGTGCTGGGACTACAGGCTGAGCTACCAAACCGAGCCAGATTTGATTTTTAATGCCAGACTTAAATAGCTAGAATCCAAACTTTTCCTATCAAAAGCATCTAAGGCTTTCTTGGGAACCCCAAGAAGGCCAATACTTCTTAAATCTGGTAGCTGCTAACTAGTACTTTTGTATAACTTTTTTATTAACAAACTCATTCTCCCACACACACACACACACACACACACACCCACCCACCCACCCACCCACACACACACACACACACACACACACACCCCTCATACATGAAGGAAATTATTTTCTTATAATTTCCAAGATGGAAAATGAGTTTCCAGGAGGTCATTTAAGGTTGAATTAATTATGTTTTCCCACTCAGGGTTTTCAGCACATTAATAATATTTATCAAACATCTCTTATGCTTATGCTTTCAATAAAGTTATTTTGGGTCTATATAATGTAAAGTATTAATTATCTAGCTAAAACATTCAGCAATTTTGTAAATATTCCTGGGTACTATACCCTTTGACATATAATTTCGCAGCGTTCTCTCATCACAAGTATGATGATTACTTTGTCCCTAGACTCTGAATTGAATCGTGTAACTTACATTGATGAATAAGAAATCAGTAGACTTTGTACACAGAGATTTGAAATTGATTTCACACTGGGATTTCTTGCATTTCTCTCTTTATCATGAGAACATGTCCAGTCTAGCACACTGTTCCCAGGAGAAGAATGAGAAACTAATGGAGCCAAGGCCTTTTCTTAATCCAGCCTCAATCAGCCAAACTCTAACAAGTTCCAAAATGCAGAAGTTGGCCCATCTCAAATTACCATAGCCGTTCATAAAGCACAGCTTAGAAAAATGGAATCTTCAGACATGTGAGATATAAATATCTAATGTGGTTTTGGAGAGGTTTCTTTTGCAAAAAAAACATATATATATATATA
The DNA here is from genome assembly GCF_000164805.1 of Carlito syrichta. Lineage (NCBI taxonomy): Eukaryota > Metazoa > Chordata > Mammalia > Primates > Tarsiidae > Carlito > Carlito syrichta. Next base: position 562,111 of record NW_007253987.1, read on the forward strand.
TATATATATACACTCTGCTAAACCAAGAGTTGGAAAATACATCCACCTTTGCTGTGTCAGGAATTCAGGAACCAAACAATACATAGATAGGGAATGTCAAAGATTTTGTCTTGTGAGGTGGATAATGATTTAGAAGAAAACCTTTGGAAATACCTGGGGATTATAGGCAACATTATCTCAAATTTTTATGTGTTGCTGCTAAAATAAGAGTGCTTCTACTTCAACTTTTTTAGTGTTGTATATGAATTTATATAAATGGTGAATTTTCCCATAGGTATATAATGAGCAGAGTAATAGATAACTTTTATGGGGTATTTCTCCTAATTTATAAATTAAATTATAACACACATAGAAACAAAAATGGGAAACACAGCAATGCTTCATAAGACAAACACTCATTAATCACCATGCTGGTCAAGATAGGAAACATTTCAAGGTAGGTACTACTCCATGCCACCTTCCAAATCCCTAAGCCTTCTGTCACATCTCCTGAGGTAAACAATATGCATAATTTATGATAATCATTTCTTTGATTTTTTAAAAATTTTGCACCAACTAGCTGTGCAACCCTAAACTCCGTAGTTTGGTTTTGCCTACTTTGAAATTAATATGACTTAAGTCTATATTTTCTTCTTTTTCATAGCTTCTTTGGCTCATCATTATATTCCTGAAATTTAGTCTGATCGTTACATGTACATGTGATTCACTTCTTGTCACTTCTCTATATTGTTCCATTGTATGAATTTACTGTCATTTTTCGTCCATCTTTAGGTGATATATATTTGGGTTTTTTTTTAAAGTTATTATGAATAAGACTACTACAAGTATTCTTTCACAAGTCATTTGATGCAATTCCTTTGGATATATACCTAGTAGTAGAATTGCAAGATCATTGAATATGATGTTCAAACTCTTCTCAGACATAGAAAACTTCAAAAAATAATTTAACTACATTTACTCCTTTCACCTTTCTCTCCAGTCGATCTACTGCTATTTGCATATATTTTATCAATTATATATTTAACACATCAAATTTGTATTTTCAATAGTTTTTCTTTTATCTGAAAAATATTATTTCAAATTTTTGTGTATGAAATCTGACAGTTTCTGAAACACACTGAAGACATGATTTGATTTTTATCTTCCATTTTGTCTGTTGAAAATCAGTTGTTATTTAAAAGTTGTTCTTTTTACATAATCTTTTTCCACTAGCTACCTTTCAGATTTTCTATGGGTCTTTGGTGTTTGGTGGTATTTGTATTTCAATTTATTTTTAGCTATCTTGGCTGAAGTTTGATGGTTTTTAAAAATATACGAGCCAGGCTCGGTGGCTTAGTCTGTAATCCCGCGCCTTTGGGAGGCTGAAGTGAGTGGACTGCCTGAGCCCGTGGGTTCGAGACCCGCCTGGGCAGCAAGACCTCATCTCTACAATAAATAAAAAAATCAGCCGGGCGTAGTAGCGCACGCCTGTAATTCCGGCTACTCAGGAGGCTGAGGCGGAAGGATGGCCGGAGCCCAGCAGATCGAGGCTGCGGTGGCCAGGAGCGGCCACTGCACTCCAGTCTGGGCGACAGAGTGAGACTCCAACTCAAAAAAAAAAATATATATATGGATTGATATATTTGATCACTTTCAGAAACATCTCAGCAACATTGCTCTTACTACATTTTCTCTCTTCTAATCTTCTGGAAGTATGTTAGATGTTCTGACTGTGGCCTCAGTGTTGCTTACCCTCTAGCCTTATATTTTGGATCTCTTTGACTCTTCAAACTTCATTTTGTGTGGTTATCTTCCAGTTCACTAATTCTCTTTCCACAATATGTAACTGATTATTAAATCTGTCTATTGGATTCTTAACACTGATTATTCATTTTCTTAGTCTCATTGTCTTAGTGGTAGAAACAAACTTTTGTTCTCCTTCTATAAAACATTTTCTGTGGGGAATCTTAATGAAGTGCTCTTAACACTGAGTTCTTAAAGAAAGTGGTTTTTTAAAATTATTATTATTATTGTTGTTGTTATTTTAGCTGGAGTCTCACTCTGTCGCCCAGACTGGAGTGCAGTGACATATTCACGGCCACTGCAGCCTTGACTTGCTGGGCTCAGATGATCCTTCTACTCAGTCTTCCAAGTAGCTGGAATTACAGGCACGCATCATCACACCTGGCTAATTTTTTGATTTATTTTAGAGATGAGGTCTCATCAAGTTTTCCAGGCTTGTTGTGACATGAAAATGGTAATTATTTTCTTCTTTTCTTAATACTTTGGTCATAGAATAGAATAAAAGCGTGGTCTAGTCACTCTCCTGAAAGTTGTAAGGAACAGGAAATTGAAATGAATATCTTTGGATAGCAGCTTATGTGTTCCTGGGTCCTCACCACAGGCTTTCATCACAGGAAAACTCAATGCACAGCACTTGATCTCCAGTAAACATTGCAATAAATATAATATAGAACATCAATCACAGTTACACCATTACTTTTCATGAATTTTTACTTTGCTTATATTAGTAAAAATAAGGCTCTGTGCCTTAGAACTCCATTGTTACCTGTGTGATATAGAAGATCTTAGGGCTTACTTCTTTTTGATCCATTTAGCCCTAAAATCCTCTCTTTAGAAATAAGAGCCTGTCATAAAATCACTTATTTCCTTCCTTCCTTCCTTCCTTCCTTCCTTCCTTCCTTCCTTCCTTCCTTCCTTCCTTCCTTCCTTCCTTCCTTCCTTCCCCCCACCTTTTTTTTTTTTTTGAGGCAGGGTCTCATTCTGTCACCCAGACTGGAGTGCAGTGGTTCACTGCAGCTTTGACCTCCTGGCCTCAGGCAAACCTATCACTTAAGCCCTGCACCATCACTCCTGGCTAATTTTTTATTTTGTAGAGACAAGATCTCACTATATTGCCTAGGCAAGTCTCAAACTCTTAAGCCCAAACAATATTCCTGCCTCAGTCTCCCAAAGTGCTGGGATTACAGGAGTGAGCTACCACACCCATCTTATCTACTTTATCTTTTATATTAAGACATTTTATTTACACTAAAACTAAATCTTTCTTATAACTATCCCCGGATTAGTTTAAAGTCATTTGTAAATAATTATTAGCTTAAGAAGTGCATTTTTATTTTATTTTTTTTATTTTAAAGATGTGAGGTACAATTCAGAGTCAGGTATACAAATGTTCATTATGCAAGTACCCTTGTTGATGAGGTGTACCCCTCTCTCCCCTGGCAGTTTCCCTCAACTGCCAATCCCAGTCCCCCAAGCAGTTTTCCACTACTACCAATCCCTTTCTTATAATTGTTCAAGGTCCGCTTATGAGTGAGAACATATGGTACTCTGAACATTGTTTCTGCGATAGATCACTGAGTATGATAGACTCAAGATCTATCCAAGTTTCTGTGAAGTATACATGTTTGTCTTCCTTTATGACTGCATAATATTCCATTGTGTATATGTACCTCATTTTTTTCATACAGTCCAGCTTCGATGGGCAGCATGGTTGGTTCCATGTTTTTGCTATTGTGAATAGAGCTGCAGCAAACATATGTGTACAGGTATCTTTTTTGTAGAATGACTTCAGTTCCTCTGGGCATTATTCCCAGCGGGGGGATTGCTGGGTCATATGGAAGGTCAATTTCTAGGTCTTTCAGAAATTGTCACACTGTCCTCCAAAGAGGTTGCACTAGTTTACATTCCCACCAGCAGTGTAGACGCATTCCTTTTTCTCTGCACCCTTGTCAGCATCTGTTGTTGTTTGTTTTATTAATGATGGCCATTCTTACTGGGGTTAGGTGGTATCTCAATGTGGTTTTGATTTGCATTTCTCTGATGATGAGTGAGGCTGAGTTCTTTTTCATGTCTGTTGGCTGACCATATATCTTCTTTTCAGAAATGTCTATTCATGTCTTTTGCCCACTTGTGAATGGGGTTGTTTGTTTTTTTTTTCCTTTTGGCATATTTGTGTTCCTTGTAGACCTAGATGTTAGGCCTTTGTCATATATACAGTTGGCAAACGTTTCTTCCCATTCTGTGGGCTGTCTCCCTGCTCTCTAATGGTTTCTTTTGCTTTGCAGAAGTTTGTCAGTTTGATTAGGTTCCCCTTGTCTATCTTATTTCTTATGGTATGGGCACTTAGGGTTTTGATCAGGAATTGGTTGCCAGTTCCAATTTCCATAAGGGTATCTCCTGCATTTTCTAAGGTTCTTATAGTTTGAGGTTTTATGTTTAGGTCCTTGATCCATTTAGAGTTAATTTTTGTGTATGGTGATAGGTAGGTGTCCTGTTTCAATCTTCTGCATGTGATAAGCTAGTTTTCCCAGCACCATTTACTGAATAGGTTCTTCTCTCCGTAGTGGTTGCTGTTGGAGGCTTTGTCAAAGATGAGTTGGTTGAGAAATTGAGGCTTTGCTTCTGGAATCTCTATCCTGTTCCATTCGTCTGCATGCCTGCTGTTGTCCAATACCAGGCTGTTTTGACTATTGTAGCCTTATAGTAAAGTTTGAAGTCAGGATGTGTGATACCTCCTGTTTTGTTTCTTTTGCTGAGGATTGTTTTAGCTATTCATGATCACTTATGTTTCCATATGAATTTCTATATTGTCATTTCCAGGTCTGAGAAGAATGATGTTGGTAATTTAGTGGATATTACATTGAATCTGTAGATTGCCTTTGGTAGGATGGATGTCTTAACAATGTCGGTTCTTCCTATCCATGAGCATGGACTATTTTCCCATTTGTTTGGGTCTTCTTGGATTTATTTCAGCAGTGTTTTGTAATAATCATTGTAAAAGTTTTTCCCTTCTCTGGTTAGGAAGATGTCGGGGTATTTCATTTTTTTTGTGGCTACACTGAATGGTATTGTGTTTTTATTTGGTTCTCCACCAGCTTGATGTTGGTGTATAAGAATACTTCTGCCTTTGCACATTTATTTGGTACCCCAAGATTTCACCAAAGTTCTTTATTATTGCAAGCAGGTTTTTGACAGATTCTCTTGGATTTTCGAGATTTAGAATTATATCACCAGCAAAGTGGGATAACTTAATTTCCTCTTTTCCTATTTGGCTACCCCTGATTTCCTTCTCTTGTCTAATTGCCCGAGCTAGGACTTCCAACACAATGTTGAACAAGAGGAGCGAGAGTGGGCAGCCTTGTCTTGTGTTTCAGGGAAATGTTACCAGTTTCTGTCCATTTAGCAGTATGATAACTGTGGGTTTATCTTAGATGGCATTTAATATTTTTAGGTATGTTCCTTCTATACCTAATTGTTTGAAGGTATTTATCTAGAAGGGATGCTGGATTTTATCAGGAGTTTTTTCTGCATCTGATGACATAATCATGTGGTTCTTGTTCTTACATTTATTGATGTATTTAATTATATTTATGGTCTTGTGGATGTTGAACCAACCCTGCTTCCCATGGATGAAGACTACTTGGTCATGGTGGATGATTTTTGAGATGTGTGTTTGGACCAATTTGCTAGAATCTTGTTGATGATTTTTGTATATATATTCATAAGGAATATTGGCCTGTAGTTCTCTTTTTTGGTTGAATCATTACCTGGTTGGGTATCAGTGTAATGTTAACTTCATAAAATGATTTGGGGAGAATTCATCTTTCTCAATTGCCTGGAATACTTTGTACATTTTGTAGAATTCTGCTGGAAAACCATCCGGTCCAGCACTATCTTTTGTAGGTAGTTTTCTTATGACAGAGTCAATTTCCTGGGTTGTTATTGGTTTATTTAGTGTCACAGTGTCTTCTTATTTCAACCTGGAGAGATTGTGTGATGACATAAAGTCCTCCATTTCATTTAGGTTATCAAGTTTGTTTCCATATTGGTGTGCACAGTAATCTCTGATAATCTTTTGTATTCCTTTGGGGTCAGCTGTGATTTGATCTTTTGTATTTCTGATTGTGTTTATTTTGGCCTTTTTCTCTCTTTTTCTTGGCCAGTCTGTCTAGGAGTTCATCAATCTTGTTAATTCTTTCAAAGAATCGGCTTTTTGTTTTGTTGATGTCTTCTATGATATTTTTGTGCTCTATGTCCCATATTTGAGCTCTTCTTTTGACAATTTGGATTCTTGTGCTAAAGTTGGGGTTTTGGTGATCTTTTCTATCTAGCTGCTCCCTTAGGTGTTTTGTTAGACTCTCAGCTTATGATCTTTCCATTTTCTTGTAGAGATATAAATTCCCATCTTAGAACTATTTCCATGGCATCCTAGAGGTCTTGGTAAAATGTTTCTTCATTTTCATTTGTTTCCAGGAATCTTTTAATTTCAGCTTTGATTTCAGTGTTGACCCAGTAGGTGTTCAGCATCACGCTGTTTAGTGTCCATGTGTTTGTGGGTTTTGGGGAAATTTTGTTGGTGCTGATATTTATTTTTATTCTACTGTGTTCTGAGAAGGTGCATGGCAATATTCCAACCTTATGGAATTTGTTTATGCTTGACTTATGGCCAAAGATGTGATTGATCTTGGAGTTCATTCCATGTGGTGATGAGTAGAATGCATAGTCTGTGATTGTTGGGTGGAATATTCTGTAGGTATCTATTAAGTCCAATTGGTCAAGTGTCAAGTTTAGATTCTGAATCTCCTTATTGATTTTTTTGCCTTGATGATCTATTTAGGGTTATTCAAGTCCCCTGCTATAATATTATTAGAGTCAATATCTTTTTTAGTTTACTTAGCAGTTGCTTTATAAAAGCTGGTGCTCCTATGTTGGGTACATATATGTTTAGGATGGATATTTCTTGTTGATGGATTGAACCTTTTATCATTATGTAGTGTCCTTTTGTGTCTTTTTAAATTTTGATTGCTTAAAGGTTGTTTTGTGTGATATTAAGATGAAAACTCCTACCTTCTTTTGTGATCTATTTGCCTGGAAACTCATTTTCTGTCCTTTAACTTTGAGTCTGTGCATGTCCCTTGTGGTGAGATGAGTTTTCTGAATACAGCAGATAATTGGGTCTTGGTTTCTTATCCTGTTTGCCATTCTGGGTCTTTTCAGTGGTGCTTTTAGTCCATTCACATTCAGGCTGATTATTAAAATGTGATTATTTATCCTTGCCATGAGGTTCTTATAAAGTTTCCTTGTTTGCTTTTTTTCTTTTGGCTTTGGGTTTGATGTATGTGTATGTTTTCAAGTTTGTTGTTGCAATGTATTCTCTGTTGATTCTGTGCTCTGCTGTTCTCTTGGGAAGTGTGTAGTCATTCTTTCTTTTTCTTTCTTCTGTGCTTAATACTTTTTTAAGCATCTCCTGTAAATGTGATCTGGAAGCTATGTAATCTCTTAGGGATTGGATGTCTGGGAAGGATTTTAATTCTCCATAACTGATGAAGCTGAGCTTGGCTGGGTGTGAAATTCTTGACTGAAACTGTTTATCTTCAAGTATTTCGAATATTGAACTCCAGTCCCTTCTTGTTTTTAGTGCTTCTGCCAGTAGGTCTGCTGTTATTCTGATTGGTTTTCCGCAGTAGATTTTCTGATTTTCTCTTGCTGCCTTTATAATTTTTTCTTTTGTGCCTACTTTGTTTAGGCGAATTACTATGTGTCTAGGGGTTGGTCTTCTCCTTTGATTTCTTGTGGTGAGTTCTCTGTATCTCTTGTGCTTGACTGGTCACATTTCTGGTGAGATGGGGAAAGTTTTTTTGGATTACCTCCTGGAATACTTGCTCCAAGTTATTCTCCATTTCCCTTTCTTCTTCTGGGATACCAATCAGGCATAGATTTGGCCTTTTGATATAATAGCATATCTCTGATAAGCTTTGTTCTTCTTTCTGAGTTTTCTTTCTATGTTTTTTACTGAGCAGGTAAATTTCATATTTTGGTCAAGTTCTGAGATTCTTTCTTCTGCTAGATTAATTCTGCTTTCCATGCCTGTCATCTTGTTATTTATTTCCTAGGTGAAATATTTTATTGCTAAAATCTCTGTTACAAGATCTTTCAGTGTTGTATCTTGTTTTTCTTGAGTCTTATTCAGTCTTTCCGTCTATAGGACATGTATTTTAAGTTAAACTACACTTAATTTCTAAATCTAAGTATATTCAACATGACTTGAACTTTGCTGTTTACTAACGCAACTTATCCACAAGGATAATTCAAAAAAGATTTAGATGCTGTCCAAATTATGTATGTAAAAGTTAAAAATAGATAATTTAATAAGAAAGTTGCAGATGATGATGATGATTGATGAGGATGATGGTTGATGATGATGATGACAGCTAAAAGGAAGAACACTATCTGATGGCTGTAACTTCAGTCTAGTTTCCTGTGTGCTAGAGTTCAGATTGATAAGAGAGCACTATCATTCTTTCTCAAGACCTTATGGTTCTTATATTATTCTCAGCATCAGTTCTTAGCCTAGAATAATACCTTCACATAATACTTCATCAAGAATAACTTAAAATGACACATGCTCAATGATTTCCTTGATATGTTTTTCTTTTACTACATCCTAACAATCATGGCAAAGGGACCTCCAACAAATAGTATTCTGTTTCTGGATTTTTTTATTTGCATTTTCATATGTACATCTACAAATCCTCTATGCAATTATACAGTACATAAACTTTATTTCATATTTTAAAATCATCATTAGTATAGTAGCTAAGGTTTGCATTCTTAGCTACTATGACTAAATCTGGATTATTTTATTATAGTAGTCAAAGTTGACTACACATACACAAAACATACCCAAAGACTATACTAATATGTTTTATACCTTAACATTTTACCCTTTTATTTTTTTCTCTAATGAGTCACAAAATTTATAGTAACAAAAATAGCTTTTCTGACACATGTGCACATACATAGTATTATGATGTTTTAATGGTAACAATATGAGTATAATTATCTCATTTAGGAAGAAATTTAGGGATAATTGTCCTGTAAATTGAATATCCATAGAACTATAATTTATTAGAAATTCATGGATTTCTGCCACTTTGAAATGTACATTGTAAATAATCAAATTAGAAATATTAAAAAAACTGTGTCTAGAAACATATAGATACTCAAAATTTGATGTTTTAAAATTATCATTGAAATGTGAACTTACAGTTCATGCTTATGCTATTCTTTTAAAAATTAATTTAAAGAAAAATGTTAATTTTAACCTGGATTTCTTCTACCATAATGCTCTATTCTTTCTTATTTAGCAAAACTTGTAGTTATAATGGTATTTATGAGAATATGTTTCTTAAGCTTAATTTTATATTCACTAATTCATTTTTCTGCTTTAAAAAATATTTTCATTTTTGCAAAACAAAAAATATAGAAAATAATAAAACCTAAATGCACAGCAGGAGAAAAAAAATCATGACATTAACGCCCATGTTACTGCACCTTGATCTAAAAATAGAATTTGCCAGCTATTCAGGCACTCTCCATACATGCCTTTCTGTTGATATTGTTTCCCTTTTGTTTTCTCCTTCCTTACCATTGCCATTGTTATTATAATCATTAATAAGTTTCACTTTAGACTTTTGCCACTAATGTAATAAATTACAATGTATTAAAAATAACTTTTGGAAACATTATATAAATGGTATTATACTGAATTTTTTTTCAATCTTGATAATCCTCTCACATCTGTGAGTATTATTTATCAAAGTGGCTCAAATGTGTTATTTTTTTGTTATATACTAGGATGCCAAAAAAAGTATCACATTTTTAGAGATTTTCTCTATGTATTACTTTTCAAAATTGAATTGAACTACAGTAGCAATGTGTAGTATGTGGTTTGCTCAAATGATGGCATTAATCAAATGAATACTAGCATTACCATGTGACAGGCAAGATAGTCAAAGAAAATGGCAGAAGCATGGTTGTCATTGGAGGAGTGGAAGACCATTTTGAAGTGCTATTTGAGATTCAAGAACACTGTGGAAGTACAATGACAAAGCAGGCTTGAGTATGCACGATAGCATCCAACATGTCTAACAATTGCATGTATTTGTGATAAGTTTGAGATACATGGTACTGTGTGTGATGTACACAAGGAAAGATTCGGAAGGGCTTGCACAGTAAGAAGTCCTACTTCTTTTGCTATGGTTTTGGAACAGTTCACACACTCACCACAGAAGACTACCAAATAATGTGCATGTGAAATGGGAGTTAGCAGAACAAGCATATGACACATTTTTAAAACAGCAAAATGGAAGTTTTTCCCCCAAGATTATTAAATGTACTGAATGAAGATGATCCTGATCAAAGGATGTGGTATTATGAGTGGTTCCAAAACGTTGTATGAGAGGAAGAGGACTTTATGGGGAAAATGGTTTGGTCTGATGAGGTGCAGTTTAAATTGAAGGGAACAATGCAGTTGAGTTTCCCTGACTTAACACCCCTTGACTTCTACCTGTGGGGGACCTTAAAGGATGTGACGTACCACAGAAAACCATCTACACTGGCAGGACTGCCAGAAAAAATTGAAATGACATGTGCAGCAATTCAAGTGGACACTTTGGACAACATTGTTTAAACAGTAGTTCACCATAATCAGAATCCAGTGTCTGGATACTGATAGTAATCACTTGGAGAGTTTCTTGTAATTGTGGAAGTCAAATGTGACCTGTTTTCATCTTTTATTATTGGTATATATTGAGTATTACAATTTTAATACAGTTTTTTCCTTTCTTAAAATGTCTATACATTTTTTGGCACTTTTGTATATTCAGGTGTAAGCGTCTAATTCTAGCTTGCTCCTTTTATTGCTGTATAGTATTCTGTTGTATAAGTACACCATATTTATTTATCCATTTTATCACTGATGGGTTTTTGGAGGACTTCTCAACCTTAGTTATTAAACACAGTAATATGTACATATTTGTATATGTACTCTGGTAAGAGTACAAGTGCTGGGTCTTAGGATATAATTCTTCATCTTAATCAGAGATCGCTGTAATTGTAACAATTTATAATCCTAAGAGTATTGTAAAAAATTCCACTTCAAATTCTTTCAAAATTAGAACATCAGACTAATTTTTACACTTTTGTATGTATATAAAACATGATTAAACTACATTTTATAATCTTTTTTCTATTCTAACTCAGAATATGTCTTTAGTTCAAAAAATTATATATTACTCTTTTTTGTTCTGTGAGTGTGATTTCACATGTATTTATTAATAATGTCTTATATATTATATATGAAGAGGGACCCTAAGACACCTGGAATTTATTTATAAAAAATTGTGTTTATTCTTACATTTTGAAAATTCAGACGTCTTCAAAGTACTCTCCCTCTGACGCAATACACTTATTGAGATGCTTTTTTTCATGCTGAAAACAGTTTTTGAACTCATCAATTTTGATGTCTTTTAGTACTTCTACCATTTTTTTAGTTTCACCTTTTCCACATTGGCAAATGTTTCCCTTTGAGGACTTTTTCATCCAGGGAAACAAACAAAAAAGTCATTCAGGGTGAAATCAGGTGAATAAGGAGGGTGGGGGACAGAGGTTATGCTGTTTTTGGTTAAAAATGCTGAACACTCAGGAAGTGTGGGCAGGTATATTGTCATGGTGGAAGAACCAGTCACCTGTTTGCCATAACTCTGGACGTTTCTTCTGTAAATCATTATGCAACCTTCTCAAAACCTCCAGATAAAACTTTGCTTGATCATTTGCATTCTTTGCCATCTGTACTTTCTATAGGCTGATTTCATATCATATGTCTAGGTGAAAACTGAATTCTCATTTGCTAGCATGCAAATAAGGAATATTCTCCTTCATTGTTTTGCAATTTTTTCCTGGTTTAACCTCCCTGTAATTTCTTTTCAGCAACCATAGTGGTTAGGGAAATTTTAAAAGCCAATACATAACTCATACAGTGAATGTCTAAATTGTTAAAGGACAATGATTCATTGCTAAGATCACCACCACTAGGGATTTATGCTTTTTATATGCCAGATTTAATAAACAGGATCCAAATTTTCCTGTCAAAAACATGTAAAGTTTCTTGGGAACTCCAGAAAGGCCAATACTCCTTAAAAACTGGTTGCTGCTAAAATGTGTATAACTTTTTATTTAACAAACTCATTAACACCCACATACCCACCCCCTCATGGATGGAAGGAGTTACTGTGCAATAATTTCCAGAGTGGAAAATGAATTTTAGGGAGGTCATCCAGGTTGAAATAGCCCCATTTTCCCACTCAGGCTTTCCAGTTTACTAGTAATATTTATCACCCTCATTGCTCATACTTTTGAGTAAGGTACTCTCTTAAGTATTTAATAATTAAATATTAACCATTTAATTAAAATATTTAACGATGTTGTAAAGACTGCATGGGTACTGAAGAGTCTAGATTTCTCTATATATGAATATTGCTTTATTTTCTCTATTTTTTTAATGACTTAATTGTTAAGATTAATAGATGTTAAAATCGGTCTCTAGTCTTGGATCTTATTTCTTTTCACTTTTTATAGTGTAATTGTTTTTAAGAGAGGATCTTAGAGTCAGACTGCCAGGACAAGAAACCAGATTCTCTGCTTTATACAGCTATGTTAGACTCTATTTTATAATGGCTCTCTGCTTCAGTATAATCATCAATACAATGCAGATATAATAATATCCTCTTCAGATAGTCTTTGGGAGGAGTTAGTATACTATTTTTACAACTGCCTCCAATATATTATGAACTAGCTATCTCTTTGGATTATGTTTGCTGTTGTTGTTGTTGTTGTTGTTGTTTTTGAGTTGGAGTCTCACTCCATCGCCCAGATTGGAGTGCAGTGGCCGCTCCCGCGCAGCCTCGACTTGCTGGGCTCCGGTAATCTTTCCACCTCAGCCTTCTGAGTAGCTGGAACTATAGGCGTGCGCTACCACGTCCAGCTAATTTTTGATTTATTGTAGAGATGAGGTCTTGGCAAGTTGCCCCAGCGGGTCTTGAACCCGTGAGCTCAGGCAATTCACTCACCTCGGCCTCCCAAAGTACGGGATTAGAGGCTGAGCCACGAAGCCCGGCTTCTTTGGATTATGTTAACAAACATGAGGGTTTTGTGCACCACCTCAAGCAAGTAAAAAATGGATGTATATGACTGTAAAAAGTTGAAATATATGTGCATGAGAATTTTGAAGTTCTGTTAAAATGGTTATTTATCCTCAATTTCCTGATTTTCTGTCTTCTCTGTGAAAGAGAAGTTAATCACTTTGATAAATGTTGTAATTAATAAAAGCAGTAGTAGAAAGCATGCTAGGAACAAGAACTGACAGGAATTTGACTGATGTAAGGTAATGAAATATAATTTTGGTTTTCAAAAAGAAAAAAAAAGAGAGCCTGGTGGGGTGACTTGTGCCTGTAGTTCCAGCTACTTGAGAGACTGAGGCAGAAATATCACTCGACCCCAGGAGTTCAAGCCCAGCTTGGGTAACATAGTGAGGCACTGTCTCTATTAAACAGAAGAAAAAAGAAATTAACTTTGTTTTACAGTAATATGCTGCATCTCTGTCTTTACTGTGCTTCATGACAGCTGAAACCTCAATTCACTTATTTTAGCTGGGCTACATGAAACCTACCCCACACGTGCATCGTGTGGGGACAAACTAAAGATTTGGACAGTTCCCACTTAGAAATTGGGGCTCCCATTTTCTGGCCCTCTCCTTTCTCAGATTTTCCCACTGCTCATGCTACCCTAAACTCAGTCCTCTACTGCTTCAACCCAATTAGTCTACAGGTGTTCTTCTGAAGTTTTAGTCCCCTGCAGTGCATAATGGTGCCTACTAAACAAACCAACAAACACGAAACTTACACCCTGCTGTTCCCTTCTTCCAAGTGCTGACTGCTCTCTAATATATGCCTGCTTTAGTCATTTTCCATTGCCTTAGATAGTTTTTAAAATATTTTCTCCAGAGTTTGTAGATAATATATAAGGGGGGGCAAAAAAACCCAAAATTGTCTTTTGGAAGGAGGGCCTCTTATAGTACAGATGGCTTCTGCTAGCTAAGTGTTCTGGGAATCCACTAGTATCAGTGTACCAGCTAGTGTTGTGAGAGGCTGTTTTTGGCTTCAGTGAATTTTTTTTTTTTTTTTTTGAGAGTCTTTCAAGCGTTTGCCCATTTCATGATGGGTGATTTACAAGCAACCTGCCCATACCATGCTGAGTATTCGGCAGTTTTGGACCAAAACAACATGATACCCTTGTCTCACTCACCCTATTCACCCAATCTCACCCCGCAGAAATTTTTGTTTGTCAGATGAAAAAAGTCCTCAAAGGGAAAGGTTTTGCTGATGTGGAAAAGGTGAAACAAAATCGGCAGAAGCACTAAAAGGCATCAAAATTGAGGAGTTCAAAAACTGTTTTGAGCAGTGGAAAAAGCATCTCAATAGATGTATTGCATCAAACGGAGAATACTTTGAATATGCCTGAAGTGTAAACATGTAAGAATAAATGTTCAATTTTTAATAAATAAATTCCAATTTTTGGGGGGAGGGAGTCCCCTCTTACGTGGAAGTGTTGTTCCTGTGGCGGCTCTTTGGTCACCCCTATAAGTGAAACATGTTGTGTATGCAGTTTTATTACTTATTATGTTTTCCTTTCTTTTTTTTTTGAAGAGTATAACTACATTTTTATATTAGGGGGAGGAAATAAAAAGAAAGCAGCTACTCTACTGGGCCCTATTCAGTGGCAGCTTCTTGTTCCATAGGATTAGGGAAGACTTTGAGGAAATAAAAGTTGTTTGGAAAAATCCAGGGGTAGTTGCGTTGTATGTTGTGATGGACAGGAGGGATGAGGTGAAGTGTGAAGGCCCCTCACACCCTCCATCTTGCCTCAGACTAAGTTCTGGAGCCCTGGAGGGCGTGCTGCTTTTACTCCTGCTTTTTGGGGTTGTTGATGGCCACATAGTGGTAGACGATGAGGAGTGGGAAGAGTGACACATCCAGTATGTTGGCGAAGATGGCGAGCTGCATGTCCATGATCATCTGACCCATCCTGGTCCCCGCCGTGTTTTCCTTTCAGTCATTAGTTTTATAGTTTAGTCTATAAATCACAATTATGGAGAAAGAATCAACACAAAAGTTAGGGGAAAATGGATTTGTATCAGACTGAAAGTAGAAAGGTGAGTACATTTTTGAATCCACAAGCTTGGTGGGTTAAAAACATGTCCAAATGTTTTGACACACCTTATAAATAGTACTATTTTCCTATCCTTCATAATGAGCCTTAATATTTTGTTTTATTAAATAACATGTATGGAACTGACACTGAATAACCAAGACTAATTTTAAAAAGCTGGCTCCCCAGGTCTATTACCAGGGAAGGAGGGCCAGCTGGAAGCCCAAACTTCATCTGCATACAACCTATCTATGTAGTTAATCCTCACCTGTATCCCACAACTCTATTTTTTTAAAAAGCTGGCTTCTCTTCTTGTTACATCTGCCCTTGGAACCCTGAGTCACAATGCTGGAGACACCATGTAGAGAAACAAAATAGAAGTAGAAATTGAGATGCCTGAGGAGCCTCAGCTCCCTGCCAGCATATACCTATTTGAGTCTTCCTGGTGCAGGCGGTTAAAGAGGCCTTCAAGGTAATCCTGCTTGCCACTGCTTGCCTGCAAGCTCATGAGAGACCCAAAGCCAAAAAGGACCAACCAAATCACTTCTGAGTTATTGACTTACAGGAACCTTGGGAGATAATATTGTATATTTTTGTTTTAAGTCACTAAGTTTTGAGGTGATTAGTAATACAAAATAGATACTGAATATAATGAGGGATAATTTCATTTGTTACATAGAAGCACATTTTTTGGTGGTGTTGCTATCAAATTTAAACGCCGAGTGCATGGTGAATGTTGGGGAGCTGAAGAAGCAGACTGGACAACTGTCATTATTTTAAGTCATCTAGGAACTAAACTCCATTGCTAGAACATCCCAACCTTCCATTTGTCTAGGATGAATTGCATTGTCTAGAATCGCCTCTTTAGTGTGTCTTCAGATAGGGTATTGTGCAAGGAAGATTCTCTTGGAGAGCTCAAAGACAGAAGGGAGGCAGTAGCCATTCTATAACACACACATTTTCCCCAGTTATTCACTCAAACATTAGTTGGGGTTCTTACTGATGGGAAGGGATTTTTCATAAATAAGTAAACTCTGATGTCAGTTGATTTTGAAATAATTGGAAGGAAGTTTATACAGGATAGGCTGACTTCATCAGGTGGAAGCACATTAAAGTGACAAGGGCATCCCTGAAGTTAGGAGACTCCAAGCAGCAGAAGGCAAGAAAACATACATACTGAGATCTCAGCACTCTCTTCGTTGTTGCTGATTTGCTGATTAACCTCACTGACCAGAAACAGAGACTGTGCCTGCCATTGCTTTCCCTTCCCTCTGGATCTTCCTTCACTTTCTCTAACTCCTGGGCCAGTTATGTGTGCTTGGCTCCAGGACAAGTGACCCTGGGTTCTGCAGTATACTCTTGTCACCCGAAGACAGTAGCAATGAGAACAGACATCATTTGATTCATCCTTGTGGGATTCTAGTGCATACATGTGGGGTTCTCGTCTGCTTATGATCTTCTTAATCAACCGCCTGTTGACATTAGGTTCCAACATTAAATAGTCTTGCAGAGGCTGCTTAACCACCCTTACAATTTCTTAAGACAATTCCCTATAATGAATCCTACTGATTCTGCTTTTCTTGTTCAATCCTGAAAGATACAAGATACAAACACATTGTGAGATCTAGTTTATAGTATTACTTCTCAATAGCTGCATACCCTCCCCAAGCCTTGACAACTTAAGTAAAAAAAAAAAAAAGTCTCACAGGTCCTGTGGGCCGGGAATCTGAGCACAGCTTATCTAGATGACTCTGGCTCTAGTTCTCTCACAGGGCTATAATCAAAATATCAGTTGGGGTTGTAGTTGTGTCAGGGCTCAACTAGAGAACAATCTGCTTCTAAGCCCAAGCACTTGGCTGTTGGTAGCCATCAAGTATTCACTGGTTGTTGACTAGAGAATCAGCATCCAACCATATAGTTCTTCTCACAGAACACTTCACAATATAGCAGCTGGCTTCCATTAGAGCGAGGAAACAAGAGGGTATGGGAAGACACAGTATTAGTTTGCTAGAGCTGCCATAACAAAATACCACAGGCTATATTACTTAAAAAACAGAAATTTGTTTTTTCACAATTAGAGGGACTAAAAGTCCAAGATTAAGATGTTGGCGAGTTTGGTTTCTTCTGGGGCCTTCTCCTTGGCTTGCAGATGGTTGCCTTCCCACTGTTTCCTCACATGGTTGTCCGTCTATGCTGGATATGTCCTAATCTCCTTTTCTTGTAAGGAAACAAGTCAGATTCTATTAAGAACCACATTATAGCTTAATTATCTCTTTAAGGGCCTTACCTCCAAATACAGTCACATTCTGCAGTAATGGGAGTTAGGGCTTTAACATAAGAAATTGAGAAGGGGATACAGTTCCCATAACAAGCACCCAAATCAGGTAGAACTTAATGTGAAATTTCTTCATTTTTGCTGTATTGTGCACTAGAATGGAGTGACTAGGTTATATTCAAGTATAGATTATACAGAGGCATGAAAACCAGAAGGTAGAATCACTGGGAACCACCTCAAGACTGAGGGGAAGAAGTTATCGAGACACTCACTTGTTCACTCTTCCTTGAAATTATGTGTGAGAATACGACCTAGGATCTATCAAATAGAAGTTAGCAGGCAACGAAACAGAAGTCATGGAAAATCCAGTTTGGAAAGGTTGTACCGCCTTGTTGGTAAAATCAGTATCCTAGCCGGGCTCGGTGGCTCAGCCTGTAATCCCGCGCCTTTGGGAGGCTGAAGTGAGTGAATTGCCTGAGCCCGCGGGTTCGAGACCCGCCTGGGCAGCGAGACCTCATCTCTACAATAAATAAAAAAATCAGCTGGGTGTGGGT
>NW_007253987.1:580034-687017 GCF_000164805.1 Carlito syrichta
AAAAAAAAAAAAAAAAAAAAAAAAAAAAAAAATCAGTATCCTTCTTCAGGATGTCTGAGGCGCAGCCTGCTGATTCTCTCTGCAACAGGGCATCGGTCAGAGTTACACAGTGATTTGTGATATCATAGATGATTGCGCAGACTCCTGACTTCATTTGTTGACCTGACTATAGATTCTACAACTTATCCAATCTTCTTTAATAAGTCTTTTATTTAAAATTGATAAAGTTGTTTTGTTTCTTCAAATAAGAACACTAAAATAGCATCATATTTAACAACATGTTTACCCACACATCTGTTTTGATGCATACAAATTTGGCCATAGTTTTCTCTTTGTTTTGTTTTGTCCTTTCTCATGTTTTATCCCTTAGTAAAGATATGCCGCCTTTAGTTTGGTTTTGATTGACTACTATATCTATGTTTTGCATCTTAGATAAAACTATTATTTTCTTCTACATACTTTCATGCCTAAGAAATGGAAATTTTCCTGATTTTTCATATAAAAGATAAGCTTTCTGAGTATAAAATTCTGTATCACAAATTTTCCTTTTACATACTGTAGGGGTTTATTAAAAATTAAATTTTTATGTTAATGGATGATTTCAGGCTGTTGTCTATAGATTTGACCTTGAGGGTTTAGAATGGTTTTGATTCTTGAGGTTTCTTTTCATTGATTTAAAAAAAAACATGAATCTATTATTCTTTTCAATTCATGTAATTTTCTTCAGCTATATTAAATAATATTATCCATTAATTCTTCCATTCATATCCTTCAAGAGTACTAATTATCTCGGAGTCAGCTAAATGTTTATTGATCGTCATATCTACTATGTCTTTTTTTTCAAATATTTTCATCTTTACACTAACTCTAAAGGTTCATAAAAATTTTAAAGTTATTCACCATAACACTTCTTTATTTACTGTAGTTGTATGAATGTTTGCTCTTATTTCATGAATAACATCCCTGACAGTGGTCATGTTCCAATGATGCTGTAGAGGCCAAGGGAAAAATTTTTCTTTCATCTACTGAAGAGTCACTGGAAAATCAACTCACAAAAAATGCACAACTTTATTAACACGCACACAAGGAAAAACCACAGAGTTAGTGTAATTTTTCTTTCCCCAGTCCCTCATTTCAACCAGAAGATTATGTACTATCTTGAAGTTACTCAAAGAGTGGGGTCTCAGAGCATGGCCCCAAACAGGTTATGGTGGTAAATCAGGTTATGGGAGCGGGAGAAGAGGAGGCCTGGCAGGAGAAGGTGGACATGTTATACAGATGATATCTCACAATCAGAAGCTCTCAGAGAGACTAGATGATAAATACTTCTTCCAGACTCTGAATCTACCTTTCTAGGATATACAAAAGAAGGCCTCAAAGAAAACTAAACTCCATCAATACTGATTTTGTCTATAGATGCAACCCTCCCTCACAAAAGACTGCTTTGCTGGGCTACTTATGTTTGCTAGCTCTCTAAACAACCACCTAAAAACATGCCAGATAATTATATTTTGGTGTAAAATATCTTTATTTCCTTCAGTTCCCAGTTTGAAACTTTAAAGTTTCACATAACGGATTAAGTTGATAGCTTTGGAGAGATTTGGGTTAGACGTTGTTATACAGAGATTGATAAGGAGTAGAAAACAAATTGGGATAGCAGAAAATAGCAAATTTAAATATATTGTCCCACATATTCTTTTAGCAGACTGTTAATTCTGAGAATAGATCAGTTTGGTTAAACAAATGTGTTCCATTCCAGGAGGTGACATTGCAAATTAGCTATGCCTTTATATATTATGCAGGCAAAGAGATTTTTAATAAAAGGCATTTCTATGGAAGCAGAAGAAAAACAGATGCAAATATCTGAAATAGTCTATAAGGTAGTTTTTCTAAAGTATTTGAAGCATATTCAGATGGCTGAAAGAGTTTTTTTCTGGATTGTATTTTGAATCAGGTATTAAAGTAAACTTTCCAAGTAGTCCATACATACATCAACAGACGCAAAGATTGTTTATATATAATTTACTGTGGTGATTTCTCCAGAAGATTATGCAAGTTGTCTAAGTTCTGCCTGTAGGGCTTCAAGAAAAGTACAATTTTAATTTTTAGTGATTTCAAATCAGAAAAATGGGAGAAAATTTTGAAAACATTAGTTTAGAGACTTGTAGCCAGGATAGAATTCAGGATTTAGTCCAAATTGTAAGCAAATAATAAAACTCAAAAACAATTCCCAGGGCATTGTCTAATGACAGGTGTAATATCTTTATTTTCTTAAACATAATTTTTCTTTCCCCAGTCCCTCATTTCAACCAAAAATAAATCATAGTAGAACAAATTCATTTGGAATATAAGTTGTAGTCTTCTTAAAATTGGCCCGATTATTTGCATAAGTTACAGCAAGAATAGTGACTGGCCATATAAGCTCTTTTAAACTTAGCTTTGTTGGAATTTTTTAAAATAAGGAATCTTAGAAAAAACGTTTAAAAGGCACATACCTAGGAAGAGAAGCCAAGGATTTACCATCAGATTGTGCCTGTAATACCTTTATAAAACCAGTAAATTACTGCCTTGAAAGTTCTCAAAATATCCTGATCTTCCTGCTCCTGCCAGAAAGTGACTTTCTTTACTTACCACATGGTAAAGAACCTTGTAAGGGAAGTGTGTAGATATGATACCAGGCTAGTCTTTTTAAGGGGCTTGTTATCAGCTCTATAAAGTTAACCTCAACTCTTCAAAACAGGGTCATAGCTGAAAATATGCCATTCCAGTCAAAGCCTTGAAAAATCAACAGTATGTCCAATTGTGCCCTGTTACAGAAGAAAAAGGATTCTTATTGAACTTATGCAAATAGCTATATTGCCATAATTTAAGAATGCACACAAAGCATTTTCAAATGTTGGAGAAATAATGTAAAGAAAAAAGTAAATGTTTCAATTTTGTTCACAAAAGCATACTTTACACAATTGCTTTAAGCCATAAATATCTCAAGAGAAAAAAAGGATTTTTTGTTTTGTTTTGTTTTGGTTTTTGACTCAGGAAAACAAAACACAAAAAGAATCAGCAATGTTTCTAACAAATAAAGTCATGGCAAAAAAAAAAAAAAAAAAAAAAAATATATATATATATTTTAGCTTTCTATCAGTTTAGTACCATATAATTAGCTCTTGTTCTGTTTGGTATTGCATTCTTATGAATGCATAAACTTCTTGATTAGTCCTGGAAGTTTTTACCTAGTTCAATGGTATGATCTCCAAGGTATTAAAAAACCTGTATTCAGGAGTGCTTGTCAGGATGCTTTCCATAAATTTCCTTTAAGAAGAAGCAAACTTTGGACTGTAGAAGAATATAAACCATTTTTTGAGATAAATCAAATTAAAAGACTAATTTTTCTATGGTTGACAAATGACTTAGAATAGCTATGATTAAAGGCACAATTGACAAGAAAGTTTGGTTGTTTCTGTGGCATTCAGCAATTTTTGCATTATAACCATAAATATGACTGATAAAATATATCAAGACATAGGATTTTAGAAATCTCATACAATTTTGGAACATATATTAATAATGGATTTTTATAAATATAACCTGAAGAAAGTTAAACACTACTTTTTATTTGATAGTGCTTCCTGTATGATTTTTAAGTACCAGTGTCCAAAAGTTAGTTCAGGGTAAAAAAACAAACAAACTTAATCTAAGAATTTGAAATTTGATTTTGGGAAGTTCATCAAATATCAAACCTTTGATATTAAAATTTAAAAAAAGCTCAAAATAGAATCATAGTTCTTATAATAATTATCCATTTAACCAAAGTGATAACTAAAAGATTCCAAAAGGCAAAACCCTTTACTCTGATGAAAAGGAGACTTGATTCCCCAAACAATGAGAAGACAATAAAAATAGCATGAGGCAACCAAAATATGTATCTCTCTCTCTTTTCCTTCTTTCCTTTTTCAGTTTACTCAAAGGGAAAACAAAAATCTTTTACCATTTTTATTAATACTACACAACAATTTTGTTCAAAAGTGAAAATCAAATTGTACGCTTACATCAATGTATTCCTAATGTTAAAGTTAATTTTAATAAAAGCTTAGAAACAAATTTAATCTCGATCAATTTTCACCATGCAAAGTAGGATTTTTATAAATCTTTTATAACCTTTTATAATTTTTCTTTTTCCAACTTTTTATATCCATTTAGTTTTATCTATTTTTTTTACTTTAATTTAAAACTTTCAAAAACTTCTAGACTAGACAAAGTACTTTTCCTTTTGCAAAACCCATATTCTAATGTCTTCTTAGAACTGCCCCTCCAAAAAAACTCACCCCTTTGTATACAGGCTTTTATTATATCTATAGTTTTAACTCTCCACATTAATTACAATGTTAACTCTTAGTCACCCTAATTTCTAGTGAAAACCCTAAAAAGTAAGCAATTTTAGTTAATGTGCCAGACGCAGTGTCCAGAACAAGAACAGGACTATGAAGGCAATATCTACAGGATCCAACTGCTGAAAGTATGACCAGAAAGCACAGCTGGGTAGAGAGGATGGGGCCTAGGTGCTATTTCCAGGTCTCACTATGGCCACTTATCTAGATCTCAAAATCTAAAGGCTTAAATCATTAGTAATCAACTTAACTTTTCATTCCTCTCCCCATCTCAAAGGTGAGGGAAGTGAGGCTGAAAATGAAATTGCCTGTGTAAAATTAATATTGGGCCATGAAGTAAAAGCAATAGAAGAGCTCCGAGGTTTGAGAAGCTGTAACTATGCTTAGAAATGAACAAATCTGTTGTTTCTAAGTTTGCTTTGACTCCAATAGAGGGCAATTAATTACCTTCATGTCATAACCCCTGGGGAAGGGGGAAACTACCCTGAACAATGTACCTAAGACTGACTGAGAACAAAAGCAATGGTTGAAGGACAAAATCAGCTTCGGGTCTTCAGGAATCCCATCTCCCCCTCTCTCCCAAACCTTCCTCCTAAACTACCTCCATAATGGCTCTGGGGGTCGTACCTAATGGTCATGGAACTTGCTTTATAGATAGTGTCTATTGCAAAACCTAAGAATGGTATTTGAGATATTTTTCATACTTTGTACTCTGGGGGACCCCAGGCCTCACTCATAACAGCAGGAAGCTAGCTCAGTCAGTTGGAGATGCTCCCTCCCAGAAACTGGCTTTGCACCTAGAAGATAGTCTCGACACCTCTCATGACATCATCAACCAGTCAGCAACTCCTAACCCCTTCCTCGCTGGTTTTTGATATGAAACTCCTTGGCTATAATGGCTGTGTCCATTTTGGTTTTTCTGGGTAGCAGGCATAAGAATATGTCAGGCTATAACAAAAGTCCCCAACATTCTAATCTAGTCTTGGTTCTTCAGGTGATCAGCTCTAGTCCTGAAGCTACCTAGGGGCTGCCAGCCACCAGAAAACGTAGTAGCATACAAAAGACACATAACATTGAAGATTCCAAGCATTTTAGAAATTGTATGCCAGGAAATGGTATAAAGAATGAGCCCTCAATTGTATATTTCACAGTATGCTTCTAGATTGTTTTATTTATGAAATGAGGAATAACTAATCTTTCAGTGGGAGTTGTTATGAGACTTAATTGGGATAATGCTTATGTAATGCCTTACATATAGGATATGCTAAAAAATTTTGCTAGCTACTGCCAATATAATTGAATTATTATTAACTAAAGAGGAATCTGGTTCTTCTAAGGCTGACTGTTCATGAGAGGAAAACATTAAACACAGGTTTTCTATATGATGATCTGAAAAAACAATCTGTGTGTGAGTTTCAGTAACCAATCAGGCAATAATTTCATTAGATCATTTAAAAAGATTCTTTTTTAAAAAATCATGATAATAGATCAATATGTATGGCATGTAAATATTTGATGTCACATGTTAAGAAGGATGTGTACTATGTTGACAAAGTATAATAGATATTGAAGGAAACCAAAATATTTAACCCCAAAATATACTTTTTTGACATATTTCAAGATGGCTTTCCAGGGGGGTTGGAAGTACAAGCAAAGCTGGAAATCTGACTTTTTTGGAGGAGATTTGCATCTGCAAAGGAAATAAACAACAGATGCTGATAGGCTTTTCTGAAACTGCCACCCTGTTCTTTTCTGGATCTAGGAAAAATTAACTGACAGTCTAATACCTTTAAAGGTCTGACATAAACACTTACCACTGGTTACCATCTGTCTCTTCTTTCTGCGGACTGCTACCTGAGAGGTTTCATCTCTATAACCAGACTGCCTTTGCTAGGCAGGACTTTCCTCTTCTTTCCCTCCCATAACCTATCTTGCCATCATGACCTCTTTTGCCATGCTCCAGGGCCTTTTTTTTTTAATATAAAGCCTACAGGTGATGTAAAAATATCAACCACCAGTCCACTTCTGTGAGTTTTTATGTTTTATATGACTCCCTTGCACAAAATGTATATGGCTTTTTTTCTTGTTAATTTATTTCCAGTTTGTTATGCAGACTCAAATTATTAAACCTTTAGGAGAAAAAAAATTAAACTTCCCTACAATGTAAAAAGCTTAATCAAGTAAATACATGCATCATACTATTTTTGTTTTTGTCATTAATTTGGGATTATTTACTAAACATAAATTGTTGCCAAAAAAAATTTCTGATAGGCTAAGTTTAGGAAAGAAAGTATCTTTAAATATCACCTTTAAAATGTTTCCTGATAGAATGGCCACAAGGTAGCCTTGATTTGAATCTCTAAATTATGTCTTCCATTTTTATTCCTCTCAGTAATATAATTATGCCTATCCATATTACTTTAAAGACAATGTTACTACCTTTTTCATAATCTCATGGTAAAGGCAAAAGAGCACTTCTCTGTAACTGCAAATGTTGAAGTTAATAAAAATACTTTATTAATTCTATGTGGAGAAAAACCTGAGAAATAAAAACAGAATAGACATAAGAAAACAACTTAAGCCAGGTTCAGGGCTCATGCCTGTAATCCCAGCACTTCGGGAGGCAAAGGTGAGAGGATTGCTTAAGCTCACAGGTTCAAGACAGGCCTGGGTGACTTGGTAAGACTTCATTGCTACAACAAAAATATCAAAAATATTAGCCAGATGTGGTAGCACGCTCCTGGAGTTTCACCTACTTGGAAGGCTGAGGTGGAAGGATTGCTTGGTCGCGAGTGTGCCACTACACTCCAGCCTGGGTGACAGAGACTCCAACTCAACAAACAAACAAACAAACAAACAAACAAACAAACAAACAAACCATGCATGGTGGTGTGAGCCTGTAGTTCCAGCTACTTGGAAGGCTGAGGCAGAAGGATCGCCTGAGCCCAGCAGACTGAAACTGTGGTAGCCGTGAGTGCACCACTGCACTCCAGCCTGGACGACAGCGTGAGACTCTGACTCAAAAAAACAAAACAAAACAAAACAAAACAAAAAACCATAAACATTGTAGGTATTATATCCTACCATGCAAATTTTGTTCCTAGTGGAAGGAAAGAAAGAAAGAAGGGAGGAAGAGGGAAAAGGAGGTAAGCAATTAACATAATTTAATTAAAAAAATTTAAATTAAAATTTCCAGGTGGGAAATTTTGATGATTGGCATCAGTCACTGTTTTACCTCTAGGATTACTCTACTTTTTATGTTTTTCTCACTTAGGAACAAAATTTTCTGCAAATAACATTAAGTGATAAATAGAGCAGGTCAACTATTCTTTTAAAAAATACAGGCTGTCTACATCTTCAAGTGTCATTCAGTACATAAAAAAGGATCAGTTTTTATTATAAAATTGTGAAATTACAAATACATTGTAAATCATAAAATTAAAAATATGTACATATTTCTAGACATATAGAAAACATTCGATTACAGGGATTTATCTTAAAATGCAAAAAACAAAAAACAAACCCAATGAGAGAACATAGGAATACATTTTTCAATTCCCAAACATTCTTAACATACTTATTTTCCTCTATTATCTATAAAAGAGTCACTTTCTATGAGTTTAGGTTTTTATTCCTTTTAGAAAGCACTTCAGTTGCCCCAAAGCCCTCAGAGCAGATTGCTTCATTTTGCTATTTCCCAAAATTATTATAAGTGAATGACCTAAAACATGAGCAGATACTATTAATTTACCAATGTTCAATATCAGATTGCTAGCAGACACTAAAGAGTTGAAAACTACTATAAAAATTGTCACAATATAAACTAAAAAGAGAAAGAAGAAAGAAGTCACCATTCTCATGGCTTTTACATGAGCTTCAGCACTGGGATCTTGGGGCCCTGTGATACAGAACTGCATCCTCTTGGTGTGTCTCCAAAGAGAAAGAAGTAATAGATAAAAAGATCCTATAGAAATAATTATGGGGATGATGATTTCAATGTTGATGAGCACTAAGTAAATGATGGTCTGTGTTTCATACAGTTTGAATGTCCAAGTCATGTTTGGTTCTAGATTTAAAACGACAGGTAATACGTGGTCTATCGCTGGGATGCTAACAAAAAAAACGAACAAAGATCCCAGAAAAATGATACTAATCACTCTGTTAATTCTCCACTTCAACCAAAGAAAAAAAGGGTGGAAAAAAGTAGCTATCTTCAGGAAATAAAAGACGCTGAGGCAGGTGTCAAACCAGATACTTAAGTGGTTGGTTGTGGCGCAAAACAGAACACTAATTTTTCTAATTTGTCCAATATTGTGTGGATCTGAAGACAGCATCTGTAGAAGTGAATCAGTCATCATCACAATCAAGAGACATATTTTGGATATGGATAAACTGATGAGAATGAAGTTAATGAGGTTGATTTTCTTATGTCTTGCCCAGTCAATGAAGTTCATTATTCCAATCAATCCATTTCCCCAAATACCTATTATGAATTCCACAGCTAAAACAAACAAAAGGATATTGTCCTGTGCACTTGACATTTCTTCTGAGTAAAAAATTACCATCTCAGATTCCACTATTGATTGCTTGATGAATTGAAACTAACATTTGATGGTGGCTTGCATTTATTTCAATAAACACCAGCTTCTGCTTTCTCACTGGTCCTCAGTTAACATTATGAAAATCATTTCAATTTATGTAAAATGTCTTATTTGGTAATGTCTTTGACAATGGATGTGAATATAATGTTCTTTTATAGTAATACCTGCTGTGATTTTCCATGTTCTATTATGAGTGAAAGGTTGCAATTTAGTTTGCTTAGATGCAAATAGAGAAAGATTCTCTTTCATGGTTTCCCCTGTGCCCTACCCAAAATGCACATCAAGAAAACATAAAAATCCCCAAGCAGTAGTTTCTAAGAGTCATCTGAAGCTTGACAACTGTAGTAGACAACTGTATTTAGAAATGGAAATTCACATCACTCCCACGATCAGCACCATCATTGACTAGAGTACCAAAACAGAAATAGATAAATAAATAGCACCAATAAATCAACTCTGTCTAGGTCAAAGGAAAGTAGGTAGCTGCAGATAATTCATAAATTGAGAAAACTTGATAAAAGTAATCTCAATAATTGAAATGTAAAGGAGTAATTTTTACTTGATAATTACATTAATAATGGTCAATGCTCTCTAGATTAGTGCTTATATATTACAAGGTATTTTTATCCTTGATATCTTATTTACTTCTCAAAAACTCATTTACTAGAGATAGAAGAATATTTTTATTTGAAAAGGTGCAAACTGTAGAATTGAAATTGTTTACCCAAGATCATAACAGCTTTAAGTAGCAGATCAGCCTTTTTCATCATCTTTAGACCCATGTAGCACTCTTACATTTCTGCTGTGCTTATTGTTCCATCTGAACTGACACATATGCCTATAAATATTTTTAAAAATGAAAGTATTTCTCACTGGTATATAATCCCTCTATATCAGAGTTTCTCAAATTAAATTCCACAAAACATTAGAATTAAAAAATATTTTCTGAAACAGAAAAAGGTTTCACAGACAAAGAAATTTGAAATTTTTACATTCAGCACTTCCTTTACATTCAACACTTCCTTTACATATTAAGAGTATAAAGAAAACCTATGATTTAAAAACATCAAGCAAAAAACTGCTTAAATTTTTTCAAATCAGCAAATTTTAAAAATAAATAACTGTTTTCTTGTAGCAGCTATTAATATTCTACTGAACCAGTGATTATCAGAGCTGTGGACAATGCAGCTCTATATGTCTTTTAATGATTTGTGCAATCTGCTATATTGAAGTATTATAGTTTTTTAAGCATAAAAATGTTTTATGGCTTTTAGCTTAATGTACTATACTTATCTTGGGAACTAATTATCTTTGCATATCTGTAATTATTGGTTAAGATAATCTTTTAGGAAAAACTCTCCCAAGCCAAGTTTTTTCCTCTTGTCTCACACCACAACAACCATCACCACAGAAGGCTTCCGTGACCAAATGTGGAAGTTTCTCTCCTCCACCAAGCAGAGGACACCAGCTAGGTGTTCAATTCAATATCAATACTCTCCTTGGAGATAGTGTCAGATCCCACAGGGTGAGGGGTCAGCCCCACAAGACTCCCCCTCCTCCCCACTCCAGATACCAGTTGCAAGTTTGGTCCAGAATTAACCAATGGACTTCAAGTTGGGGTTCTCACGACTCCCCTCTTTAGGTTTGGTTAATTTGCAGGAATGGCTCACAGGACTCAGGGAAAACACTTACACCTTTATGAGTTTATTATAAAGAATATTGCAACCGGGCTCGGTGGCTCAGCCTGTAATCCCGCGCCTTTGGGAGGCTGAGGTGAGTGGATTGCCTGAGCCCGCGGGTTCGAGACCCGCCTGGGCAGCAAGACCTCATCTCTACAATAAATCAAAAAATTAGCCGGGCGTGGTAGCACGTGCCTGTAGTTCCAGCTACTTGGAAGGCTGGGGCAGAAGGATCACCGGAGCCCAGCAGGTGAGGCTGTGGTGGCCGGGAGCGGCCACTGCACCAGTCTGGGCGACCGAGTGAGACTCCAACTCAAAAAAATATATATATATTGCAAAGGATAGAGATGAAAAGATAGGATTGGGTAAATGATGCAGAGCTTCTGCACCCTTCCTGGACACAACACCCTTCAGGAACCTCCTCGTATTTGGTTATCTAGAAGTTATCCAACCCAGTTCTCCAGTTTTTACATTTTTTATTTTTTTATGGAAGCTTCCTGATGGCAGCATTCCTTCCCCCAGTATATAGAGTGGAATCCTCTCTGGAAAGTATCCTAAGATTCAATCAAAAGGAGAGGCAGGGAGGAGGCAAATCAGATTGCTGCCTTGGGACAAGTGAAAGGGGATAGTCTCAAGAAGGTCTGAGAGATTCTGTTTCCTCTGCCTGCCCCTGAGGTCTGAGACACCCAACATTGTAACAAAGGATTGTAACAAAGCTATGGGAATTCTGAACCAGGAAACTTAGACAAAAATCATTATACACTATAATGAGAATTCGCATTTCAGCTTTTGAGAAATGGTTTTAAGCCTTTTTCTATGTTAGCTTACACTTTAAAGATTTAGTTTTCCTTTCTAATTTGTGTACCTGCTTGAAAGATTCCAGAGGCTAATCTTGTAATAGCAGAGTCTAGAGACCCCATGGCAGAATTCTCCATTGCTGACAATTAGGACTATCTCAGCCACCCCTCCTGGTGAACAACCATTGGAGGTAACCATCCAAGCAAGATCAGCTCTCTGTTCCATTCCCAGATATTCCTCATTCCATTTTTTTCTTCTTAAAATCCCCTATCCTTAGCCTTAAGTGTTGAAATGGTTTCTCTGAGGCATGAACTTGGCCATTTCCCCATTGGCTTTTAGAATAAAGTCTCCTTCCTTGTAGTACATCTCATGTTTGTTTATTTTGGCCTACAAATGACAAGTAGCAGAATTTGCAATCTGTAACACCACGGAAAAACTTTTAGAATTGTTTCAAAAACTTACTAAATATATAGTTACATATGTGTATCAAATAAGTATGTATATGCAGATAGATATATAAACATAAAGTGATTGTATTTTAAGCTAAACTCACCAACAGAAGGAATATCCCACCATTAGTAGTATGTAAAACAAAGTCTATTTTTCAGAGTTTTTGGCAATCTTGATTTTTTTGTGTGTTTCTATAATATATTTTACCATCAGATAGGCCCCATTTTATGCATCTCTACACATGTTTTTTTTCTTTCAGTCGTTTTCTGGCTATTCATTCTCCCTTATTATTCTGTATAAGAATTTTTTTTTTTATTGTGAAGTTGTGGGGTACAGTTAAGGGTTAGGTATACAATTGCGTTTCATTCAGGTACCCTGTTGATATGGGGTGTTTCCCCGTTCCCAGACAGATATTTGCTACTGTTAATCCCATCTCCCTCCCCCCACCATAACTGAATCTGAAATGTTTTCCAGAACCTTAGCAAAATTGTCTAAATAAGAAAAATTGGCATTTTCCCCATAGCATTTGACATATATACCCTAATTTGACAAGGATTGATATCACCACAACATTAAGAATCCATCTAAGAATATAAGTGTATTAGCTCATTTTGCATTTCTATAAAAGAGTACCTAAGGTCGGGAGTACCTGAGGCTGGATAATTTAAAGAAAAGTTTATTTGGCTCCAGGTTTTACATGGCACTGGAATCTGCTCAGCTTCTGGTGAGGTCTCAACAAGTTTACAATGTTGATGAAAGACAAAGAGAGAGGGTGCGTCACATGGTGAACAGGAGCGAGAGCGAGAGCGAGAGCGAGAGCGAGAGCGAGAGCGAGAGCGAGAGCGAGAGCGAGAGCGAGAGCGAGAGCGAGAGCGAGAGCGAGAGCGAGAGCGAGAGCGAGAGCGAGAGCGAGAGCGAGAGCGAGAGCGAGAGCGAGAGCGAGAGCGAGAGCGAGAGCGAGAGCGAGAGCGAGAGCGAGAGGAGGTGCCAAACTCTTCTAAACAATCACAACCAGCTCACATGAACTATTAGAGCAAGAGCTCACTCATTATCACAGGAGGCATGGCACCAAGACATTTATGAGGGATCCACTCCCATTATCCAAACCCTTCCCACTCGGCCCCATCTCCAACACTGGGGATCACATTTCAACATGAGATTTAGAAGAGACAAGCAAACTATATTAAAACAATTGCAATTCCTTCCTTCCTTCCTTCCTTCCTTCCTTCCTTCCTTCCTTCTTTCCTTCTTTCTTTCCTTCCTTCTTTTCTTTCCTTCATTCCTTTCTTCCTTCTTTCTTTCCTTCCTTCCTTCCTTCCTTCCTTCCTTCCTTCCTTCCTTCCTTCTTTCCTTCTTTCTTTCCTTCCTTCCTTCTTTCCTTCCTTCCTTCCTTCCTTCCTTCCTTCCTTCCTTCCTTCCTTCCTTCCTTCCTTCTTTCTTTCTTTCTTCCTTTCGTTGGAGTCCCACTCTGTCACCCAGACTGGAATGCAGTAGCCGCTCCCGGCCTCCACAGCCTCCACCTGCTGGACTCCAGCAATCCTTCCGCCTCAGCCTTCCAAGTAGCTCAAACTACAGGTGCGCGCTACCATGCCTGGCTGATTTTTGATTTATTGCAGAGACGAGGTCTCGCCAAGTTGCCCAGGTGGGTCTCAAACCCGCGGGCTCAGGCAATTCACTCACCTCAGCCTCCCAAAGCGCGGGATTACAGGCTGAGCCACGGAGCCCGGTTTATTGTTTCTTTTCATCCATAAAATTCTGCATATTCATTATCAAGTATAATTAGAGTCAGATAGCTGACTCAGACTGGGCTGAGTCAAAGCTCTTTCTCAGAAATTTTAAATTGATCAAATTTTTACTTTATTGTTTTATGTTCTCTGTATCTTTTAGATAAAATCCTCACCCATCTTTAATTTGTAAAATAATCTATATTTTCTTCAAATGACTTTAAACTTTGTTCTTCATGCTTAGATCTTAGTTCTGGACTATTGTTGGTGATATAGGTTACATATTGATTTGTCTCTCTATGAAAAGTCAATTATTCAAATGTGATTTATTGTAAAACACATCTTTTATTTACTAATTTCAAATACTAATTTTATTATAAAATAAATTATATGTACACAAAAAATAAATTATATATGAGTATATTCTGCCTTGCTTTTCACTTTTGTTGTCTAGTGTGTCTTTCTGTGCCAAAATTCCATTCTTTGAATTATTTTAATAAGTACACTATAATAAATATTTATATCCAGTAGAAAATCTACCTTCTTGTTTCAAATTATCTTGGCTACATATGAACTTCTAATTTATTAAATGCATTTCTTTTAAGTATATTAAATGCAATATTTGATGGACTGACTAGGCACTGGCATTGGTGCATAGCTTCCCAAGGGGAGTACTTCAAAGGTGCTTGTAGTGATATTCAGCAATGAGGTATGTATTACAGCACTTTTTCTAGAGTGAGTCGCAAACTTAATTGTTGTACATCATATATCATTAGTGACTAAGCTGAGAATCAGATCAAGAATTCTATTTATAATCACTGCCAAAAAGATAAAATACCTAGGAATATACTTAACCAAGGAGGTGAAATATCTCTAGAAGAAGAATTATAAAATACTGATTTAAAAAATTGTACAGGATACAAACAAATGGAAAAATATTCCATGTGCATGGATCGGAAGTATCAAAATTGTTAAAATCACCATATTACCCCAAACAATCTGCAAATTCAATGCATTCCTTATCCAACTACCAACATAATTTTTCATAGAATTAGAAAAAATAATCCTAAAATTCATGAAGAACCAAAATAGAGCCAGATAGCCATAGCAATCCTAAGCAAAAAGAACAAAGCTGGAGGCATCACATTATCTGACTTCAACATATAGTACAAGGCTATAGTGACCAAAACAGTATGGTACTGGTATAAGAGCAGACACATGGGCCAATGGAACAGAATAGAAAATCCAGAAATAAACTCAAACCTACAACCAACTGATCTTCAACAAGGCATACAAAAACATTCACTGGAGAAAGAACCCTATTCAACAAATGATGCTGAGAAAATTGGATAGTTACATGCAGAAAAATGAAGCTTGATCCCTATATTTTACTATATAAAAATTAACTCAAGATGTATTAAAGGTTTAAATATCAGACCCAAAACAATAAAAATACCAAAAGAAAACCTAGGAAATACTCTTCTGGACATTAGCCTAGGCAAAGGATTTATGACTAGAACCCCGAAAGCAAATGCAACAAAAGTAAATATAAAAAAATAGGACTCAAACTAAAGAGCTTCTGCATATCAACAACAACAACAAAATACCAGTAGAGTGAATAGGCAACCTACAGAATGGGAGAAGATATTCACAAACTATACATTTGACAAAGGACTAATATCCCCAATCTACAATGAACTCAAATAAATCAAGAGAAAAGCAAATAATTCCATTAAAAAGTGGCCAAATGACATGAACAGACTTCTCTCAAAAGAAAATATGAATCACCAACAAACATATAAAATATACTCGACATCACTTATCATCAAGGAAATACAAAGTAAAATCACAATGAAATACCACCTCAAACCAGTTAGAATGGCCATTATTAAAAAATAAAGAAAAAAATAGATGTTGGTGTGAATGCAATGAAAATAGAATGCTTATACACTGTTGGTGGGCATGTAAATTAGTACAACTTCTATGGAAATCAAAGAGGGGGTAGGAAGAGGGTAGAGATTAAATAAAAAAAAACCTATTGGGTACAAAACACACAGGTGGGGTGAGAGGTACACTTAAAGCCTGGACTTCTTTACTACTATACAAAGCATTCAAGTATTTTTGGTTAAAAATAAATTATTCCCCTCAAAATTACTGGACAAAAAGTTGATAGAAATATGAATGATAAAGCCCATTCTGATTGGGTCTCAGACAAAAATGAGAAACATATTATTTGAAATTGTAGGAAATGAATAATTAAAAAAAATAAAGTGGCAAAGAAAATGGTTGAATTGTGTTCACATCTAGAATTTCTGAATGGCAGTACTTAGGAGAGAAGAACTAGAATATTTGGGGGTACAAATCTTTAAGCAAAGTGTTGAGGTGAGGTGCTTCTTTTTACTGTTTATAGTAAAATGTGGAAAGAGAGAACCAAATTAAAGGTTCAATTTATAAATAAAGTGAAAAGTAAATTCAAAGATTTGAAAAATTTGCAGCCTGGCCAAGTTGTAAAAAACAAGAAAGCTCGTTTGGAAAAGAACACCAAGAGTATAGAAAGTGATCATCTCCTAAGGAAATCAGTATGCATAAAAGGAAGTCAGATGCTAGTCATCAAGAAGGTGGAATAATGACTCTGAAGGCATTTGAAGACCTTTGACACCACCACTACCATCTCAGGCCCAGAGTGAGAGTAAAACAGTTTTGGGAAGGGGTGTAGGACATCTGTGACACTTTTGGGCTCACTGTCAAGAGCCACCTAATGTTTCTTGCCACAAATTTCAGCTCAGCACACCTTGGTTTCCCTATTATATCTCAACAAGGCTAAGGTGCAGCTTAGTTTGTATCTCCAGAGAGACCGGAGATAAACCTTGGTGACATCCATGTGGTGCTATCTCTGCAGACACACAGTGCAGAAGCTGAAGGGAAATGACTATTACCCTCATGTAGATTTCTACAAACACCCCAGAAAGCCTAGGTCCCACGCAGATAAATTCCTTGGAATCCACATTATGGCGCCATAAAGTTGGTGCTACCATAGATCGTTCCAACTAGAATAATGTCTAAAGGAGTCACATGAGTGGAGCTGCCTTTGAGATACCAGAACTATAGAGCCATTAGTGTGCAATACTAGTCTGTGATAGTTGCAGGCACAAGATCCCACCCATAAGACATGCAGTGTGGGTTGTAATCAGTAAAGCCACAGGGACAGTGCTGTCCAGATACTTGGAGTCCTCAATCCCAGACCTATTGTGTTCAAAAGGTGGGATGTGGAGTCAAAGAAGTTGATTCTCCAGTCTCAAAATGTAAAGTTTACTTTGTTGGGGTTTAGACTTACTTGGACCTGTTACCCCTTTCTTATTTCCTATCTCTTTATTTTGGAATGGGAATGTCTATCCTATGCCTGCTCCACCATTATATTTTGGAAGCACATAATTTGCATGATTTCACAGGTTCAAAGATGGAGTTGTGAATTTACCTCTGGATTAATCATACCTTCAATCTCACTGAGACCTGATTTTAATGATATTTAGATGAGATTTTGAACTTAGACTTTAAAATTAATGCTAAAATGGGTAAAGATTTTTGTGGTTATCCAGATGAAATGAATTACTTAACTATACCTGTTGGTGGGGAGGGAGCAGAATGCTATGGCTTGAATGTTGGGTTGGTCCCTCCAACATTCATGTTGAAACTTAATTCCCTATGTGATAGTATTAGAAGGTGGGGCCTTTTGAGAATTTCTTAAGACACAGAAGTTCTGCTTTCTAGGATGGAAATTATAATTTCCTTATAAATGAGGCTTCATAAAGCTGCCTGGCTTTTCCATCTCTTTCAAATGTAAACACATAGTGTACATCCTTCTTGACAGTTCTATCATGCCGGTGTGCTGGGAGAAATTGTCCATAAGGAACAGTCCCTCACTGAACCCCAAATCTACCATTGCCTTGATCTTGAACTTCCCAGTCTCCAGCCTCAAGAACAGTGAAAAATAAATTTCTATTATTTATAAATTATCCAGGGTAAGGTATATTGTTATAGCCACTTGAACTAAGGCAGGGAGTTATTTAAAATAAATGAATCATCTCTGTAAAATTACCCTGCATGATGTACGGCAATAAAATTTCAATGAATGGAAATGTATGTATTATTTTATTAGGAGACTTTTTTTTTCTTTCCTTCCCATGACAATGTTTTAATAATTGATTATCTAAAAACTGATGATTTGAAGAGCAACTGTTCCGTACAGCAATAGAGGTATTCAAGAAGCAGCAGAAAGGCCATCTAAAAGAAATACTGATAAATGCATTGCTGCATATCAACAGGTGGCTGATGAGCATGGTTAATATCTAAGTCTCTTTCCTCATTTAAGCTCCAAAGATGCTAAACTTTAATATATAAGATTTAGCCTATTGTTTATATGTACAGAGTAGTGGCAACTCTAGACCAGTTTTTGCTCAGATGTTTCAATCTGGGAAATAAAGACTAGTCTCTTTTGATGAGGCAGAAACATTAGATAGAAAATTTTTGCTGTTTGCTTATATAAAGTAAATCAATTTCTGCTTCGCAAAATATGGAATATATATATATATATATATACTTTGCTTTATTCCTTCCACTAAGTACAACTCAAACCCCTGGACATTATAAATAAAACAAAGAAGACTCTGAAAGCAGAAGAGAACAAGGCAGATGAGCTAGAGATCTACAAAATTACATGGTGTTGAGTTCTCTAGGCTCTTTTTTTGCTTTATAATGGCAGATTTGTAGGTGAAAAAGTCACAACACAGGAATACTAAAGGTCACAGTTGAAAAATACTCCAACAGATGCCTATTGTTTCTAGTTAAAGGACAAGGAAACCAGCATCCTCATAAGGTGGAAAATATTTAGATGATAACCACTCTACTTCAGCCAAACATCACAGAAAAAACGATGACATGGTGATCTGAGATTTTCACACTTGCCATCCTGTGACAGGTACTCTAATCCTCGAACAGAGTCATGTATGTGAAGAGTAGAAACGGGAACTTTCATCCCCATCTAGCAGTAATGTGTCCTTCAATTTTCTCCCATCCTTTTATACGACCGGGGAAAAAAGGGGAAGCCTAGATTCAGACCAGCAGTAAAGAAGCAACCCTTCTGGGCAACTTGGTGAGGCCTCATCTCTACAATAAATCAAAAAATTAGCTGGGCATGGTAGTGCACACCTGTAATTCTAGCTACTTGGAAGTCTGAGGCGGAAGAATTGCTGGAGCCCCAGCAGGTCGAGGCTGGCAACTGAGTGAAACTCCAACTCAAAAAAAAAAAAAACCAAACAAACAGAAAAGCAACCCTTCTTTCCACAGTTGGTGGTATCTCTGGAGACCACATGGGAAGAGGTAACAATGCAATGTACTTCCTCTAGACAGGCCGATAACTGTGGAGGTCCAGTGGGGAGCCAGAATCCAACTCCAACCCAGCAATAATGCAGAAACCTCCCCTGCTTGGATGTCAACAGAGGTTGATGGGAAACCTGTACTTCCACCCTTACCTGACAGTAATACAGTGTACC
This sequence comes from Carlito syrichta, assembly GCF_000164805.1. NCBI lineage: Eukaryota > Metazoa > Chordata > Mammalia > Primates > Tarsiidae > Carlito > Carlito syrichta. The sequence continues at coordinate 599,221 of NW_007253987.1, forward strand.
TCCTACCTTCTTTACCTGGAGTAGTGTCTGAGGAAGCCCGATAAGACAGACGTGTAAATAAGACCTATAACTTCATCATACCTGAAATATACTGGTTCAGTCAAAAATCACTTGACAATCCAAGTGCTAGTACAATTTCAACTTGAGTGAAAAAGACAATTAGTCTAAACTAGAACAAGAATGGCAGATATGGTAGAAATATCTGATAATACTCTGGGGGTTAAGCTTGCCAGTCCAACGAATTGCAACACTCTCAGGGCTTGGCTTGCTAGTCCATTAGAGCTGACACTTCTGGGCTAGGCTTACCAGTCCCTTGAAAACCCTCTTTGGGGCTTGGTTGGGTGACCCATTGAGCTGACATTCTCAGAGCCCGGACTGACCTGAAAAATCTGCATCAGTTTTGGCACCAACGTGGGACTTGATGGAAGGGTGAGTTAAAGCAAACCTATCTCTTTACTTTCATTTCCAAGGAACCTCTTCCTCAAGCTTTTCATTCTTTCTAAAGAACAAATTATCAGGACTCCACCAGATAGTTAAAAGTGAATAGCACAATTCCCAGTCTACAATACACAGAGGTCAGGCTTGCTGGAGAGGATTTGGTTAATCCCCCATCACTCTCAGGTGTTGAGAATGTTGGCCCTGTTCTAATCCAGTTTCTTTTCATGGAGGGCTAGTCATTGTGTGGAATCAAAAGAAGCTTGGGGGTAATTGAGGGCATCTGGCCAAGGCTACACCTTGATATCACCTGAAGGCTTCCAGTCTCTCCTATCACACTTTTTTCAGTCTTTCCTATCACATTTTCTTGTCTTTGGGATTGCCATGGGTACTGTTCCCACTTGGTGCTTGGTGATGTGGGTGTTTTTGTAGCTTAGGAAGCTAGCATTGTTAGACAGTGTTGGCAACTGGTTTGATCCTTGTGAATAATAGCTCAAGACAAGGTATGTTCATTGGTCCATGAGGCAAAAGGTCGGAAGTTTTGGTTTTGCTTTTTTCATCGTGTTGGGAAAGCATTGTAATAGGCAAGAATGAGAAACTGCTTTATATGAGGAATTTAAGTATTGTAAAGTTAGGTCCCTACACTTAAGGACTCTATAGGTAGACAAATGTTGAATGAATATGGACTCTCCCCTCTGAGGACACTGTCAACTCTTCGCATGCTGATTGTGCAGACTTAATGTTGAAATGCTTGTCTATGGGTTTAGGTTTTTAAGAAGATGTCAGGGACTGTCTCAAAAGATCCTGTACTGGCACTTTTATGCCTCCATATTTGGGCCTTGTTAGGAAAGTAATCTGAATGTTGTAACCTGATTCAAACTGTGGGCCTCCTGGCCAGGAGTTCGTGGGAAGTCCCAGGTAAACTCCCCTTTTTGTCAGAATCCTGCTCCTAGACACAATCATTCCATGGTCTTTTTGAAGACCTAGTCTGGCAAGGGAGAATGCAAGGTTTGAGGAATTCAGAGGCACAGTCAACAGCATGTAGGACAGGTGCGTAGGTGAGCGTGACTATTCCTACCAACTGGGTCACTACCATTATACCTGGGTGGAAGTCATGCTCGCATCCAAGGGAATGCTATGAGCAGAGAAGGACATAAAGTGAGGGGATGCTCTCCTTTGATCCTTATTCATGAGGGCTGATTGGAGGAGGGAAAGCTTAGGGACGCCTTTCTTTCACCTCTCACCTTCTTCAGATGGGTAACAGACCATCTGACTATCTGCAGTGTGCACTCAAGAGTGCATCCTGGAATATGGGACTCCTTTGATCTTCAGATTTTAAACAGTGTCTTAAATTCTTTTGCACCCAAGTGTGGCTGAATTATAAGTTGCCAGATGGAGAAACCTGGTCTCCAGATGGAAGTATCAATTATAATACAATCATGCAGCTAGACAGTTTCTGTAGATGCCAGGGCAAATGATCCAAGGTCCCAAATGTACAGGCTTTCTTTGCCTTATGAGAAAGTCCGGACCTCTGTCAATGGTGTAGAATCAATTCAGCCCTCTTAGCAGTCATCTCAAGGGATGGTCCCAAAGGCACCCTGGGGAAAGCATCATCTCAAGAAGCCACTACACCTGGTCCATCTTGGCCCTCCTTATTTGGGTCCTCCGTATACTTCAAATAATTCCCACTCTAAAACCCCTCATTCTAGAACTCCAGCATTACTTATGCCCTTACAAGAGATGCTTGGAGAATATGGCCTTAGTAAAGTACAGGTATTTTCCCTATAAGACTTGAAACAGATCAAGGAAAATCTTGGAAGGTAATGAGATGACCCTGACAAGTATATAGATACTTTCCAGAATTTAATGCAAGTACTCGAGCTCTCCTGGAAGGATATGTTGCTCTTAGGCCAGACTCTAATGACACTGAGAAACAAGTAACTCTGCAAGCAGTAGAGAAGTTTGGAGATGAGCTCTCATATTGTGTCAGAGAAGGAGAGGAGCCCTATCCAAAAGTCATGTCTACAGTGCCATTGGAAGGCTCTAAATGGGACTGTGATAACGTGAACTAGGAGAATGGAGGAGAAAGCATTTCCTGGTTTGCATATTAGAGGACTTGAGAAAAACTAGAACTAAACCTCTTACTTATTCTGTGTTAGCCATGCTAGACCAAGGGGTTGATGAGAATCCCTCAGCTTTTCTGGATAGTCAGAACAGTTAGTCAGTTAGTCAAGAGATTAAAGAAATAATAGGGTACCAACATGGAAGGCTGCAGAACCAGAGTGGCAAAAGAGACATCTCAATTGGCAGTCACCTTTAATGACAAGACTCCAACAGTCCAACAAACCTGGTAACAATGGACCTGCTAAGGGGATGGTGTCTATAGCCATAGGTACAATCTACAGGAGCACTAGAAGTCTGGTTGCCCCTAAACTTCCAGGACCTTGTCCATTGTGCAGGCAAGAAAGAGACATTGAGCTGGGTATGGTGGCTCAGCCTGTAATCCTGCACCTTTGGGAGGCTGAGGTGAGTGGATTGCCTGAGCCTGTGGGTTCTAAATCTGCCTGGGCAGGCAAGACCTCATCTCTACAATAAATCAAAAAATCAGCCGGGCGTGGTAGTGCATGCCTGTAATTCCGGAAACTCGGAAGGCTGAGGCGGAAGGATCGCCGGAGCCCAGCAGGTCGAGGCTGCGGTGGCCGGGAGCGGCCACTGCACTCCAGTCTGGGCGACAGAGGGAGACTCCAACCCAAAAAAGAGAAAGAGACATTGGAAAGCAGGTACACTCTCTTCTGAGGGGAGGAGAGAACAACTAGCTCAGGATTGATGGCCACTGAGGAGGCCTGGAAACCTGCTACAGTGCCTGGCATAGCTCAACATCACCCCAACGGTACACAGGTGAATATTAGGGCTCTGGAATTCAAATTAATATCTAAATTAACACAGATGCCAGTCATTTGGTTCTGGCCATCCATGTTGGAATATAGCCTTGTTGCAATTCAAGTTGTTAGGGGTGTTTCAAAGTAAATATAGGTTATACGAAAAGGCAGAAGCTAAAAAAGCACAGGAAAGATGTAAAGAAAATTTAAGATGGTGTGGTAGTGTGTTTTTGGTCAGGAACGATGCAAAGAACAGAATGGTTTTGTATAGGAAGGAGTCTTGTATGGTAAATTTTTGTCCTGCAATAAAGTGAATGGTTACTTAAAGGAAGGAAAGTATAGAACAAGAAAATAAAGGGTTCATACATGTTGAAAAATGGTAGGTCATAGAATGGTGCATGGAACTAAGGAGACTCAGATAGAACTCATTTTCTAATTTGGACATCAGGCTTAGAAAGCCTTTGAGCAATTAAAACAAGCCTTAATAGCAGCGCCAACTCTTAGTCTTCCCATAGGAAAGACATTTAAGCTTTTTGTATTTAAAGAAAAGGAATGGCTCTGGAAACTTTAACCCAGACCCAGGGTCCAGTCCAACAACCTTTAGGCCACCTAAGCAAAGAACTTAATCTGGCAGCTGAGGAATGGCCAGCCTGCCTAAAAGCAATGGCAGCAGTAGCACTGTTGGTGCCAGAAGCTATTAAGATAACAATGGGAGATTGACAAAGTATTGTCTTCAGTCTTCCTCCCTCGGGAAGTGGCAATAATACATTGTAAAGGCCAACAAAATGGAACGCATGAAATAGTGGGAAATAGACCAGCAGATCAAACAGCCAAATTAGCAGCAAGAAAAACCTAGATTTCTGATCCATTTGAGGCCCCTCTGATTTGGGAGGGCCCCTCAAAAGATATAAAACCCCAATATTCTCCTGCAGAGGAAGAATGGGCTACATCTCGGGGATACAATATTCAACCTTCAGGATGGTTGCTATCAGAGGATGGCAAACTTCATCTGCCAACCTCCTGTCAATGGAAGGTTCTTAAAACCCTCCATCAGACCTTTCACCTTGGAAGAGATAAAACTTTCCAACTAACCCAAAGGCTGTTTTCAGAAAAAAATCTGCGAGAAACAAACAGGTTGTTAACGCTTGTGAGATTTGCCTTGCAAACAACTCCCTCAATAGGCAAATTCTCCTAAAATGCAAAGAAAGGGAAGTTACCCAGGGAAGGACTGGCAAATAGATTTTATGCATATGCCAAAAGTAAGAGTCATCCAGTATCTCCTTGTATGGGTAGATACTTTCACTAACTGGGTAGAAGCATTTCCATGTCGGAAGGAGAAGTCTTCTGAATTGATAAAAGCTTTGCTCAATGAAATAATTCCTCACTTTGTATTACCTGAGTATTTCCAAAGCAACAATGGTCCCTCTTTTAAAGCAGCTGTCACCCAGGGTGTCTCAGAGGCATTGGGCATATAATACAAGCTGCATTGTGCTTGGAGATCGCAATCCTTAGGGAAAGTAGAGAAAATGAATGACATCATCAAAAGACACCTCAAAAAGCTGTCACAGGAGTCTCATCTCCCTTGGTCCACTCTCCTTCCCATTGCCCTACTACATATTAGAAATACTCCCATCAAAACTGGGGCTAAGCCCCTTTGAAATGATATATAGACGACCTTTCTTAATCACTGATCTCCTGCTGGACCAAGAGACCTTAGACTTAACCAAGTATGTTACTTCTTTGACCCACTTTCAACAAGAATTAAGACAACTAACAGAGGCCCAACCCCGGAGCCTAAAGCCACCCCTATTCAGTCCAGAAGACTTGGTACTGGTGAACATCCTTCCTTCTCTATCCACTTCTTTGAACCCAGATTGGGAAGAACCCTATATTGTTCTTTCCACTTCTTCAGCTATAAAGGTTACCAGAATTGACTCATGAATCCATCATACTAGAATGAAAGAATGGAGTCCAGGAGAAGTTGCCTCAGCTGACCCAGAAAAGCATACAGAATCAAATAAGATTGTAAAAGATAAGTGCCACTATTTACGGCCTATGGTTTTCCTCCTGATGGTTCTACCTAGACTTGCTGCCTTTGTTTTCATCTTGATTTGTACCATTAGATGTCTCTATCAAAGACCCCTTAATCCTGAGTATCCTTGGGATTGTTTTCTTCCCTAGAAGACTCCCTCATAGGAACAAGCAAAATGCCTACTCTATCTTGCTTCCTGTTTTTAATATCAATAGTCCTAGCTTTTTTTTTTTTTTGAGTTGGAGTTTTACTCTGTCTCCTAGACTGGAGTGCAGTGGCACACTCCCAGCCCCGTATCCTCTCCCTGCTGGGCTCTGGTGATCCTTCCACCTCAGCCTTCCAAGTAGCTGGAACTACAGTAGTGTGCTACCATGCCCCGCTAATTTTTTAATTTATTGTAGAGATGAGGTCTCGCCAAGTTGCCCAGGCGGGTCTCAAACCCACGGGCTCAGGCAATCTACTCACCTCAGCCTCCCAAAGTGCAGGATTACAGGCTGAGCCACCGAACCCGGCAGTCCTAGCTTCTTATTAGCACCTTCTCTTCCCCTCCATTATGCACATGGCTCAAATATTGGATATGCTCATGGTGGAATGTGGAGGAATATGTGCATCATTAAACAAAATTGCTATTTTACAGGTTATAAAACAATACAAAAAAATCATTGACTCTTTACAAGAACAGGTAGTTTCAGGACCCAGTTGGTTACAATCTTTTTTGTCCTGTCTAGGGATTTCCAAGATATGGACATGGCATTTTCCCTTAATAGCTCCTTTTGTTTTGCCTGTGTATATAATTAACCTTCTTGTAAAGTTTGTTTCTTCTCACCTAGAGACCATCAAACTCCAAATGGTGATGAAGATGGAACATCGTATATAAGTTTCTTTCTACTGAGGACCTTTTAGATCACCCTCTGGAGGATCCCTACCTGCCGGAGTCCTACTCCAGCGGGATTCAGGGTCTCCCGAAAGAAGGAACAGCAGCGGTGTTGAAGGAAATCTGGACAACTGACTCTGGCGTTAGCAGGACAGATGCCATTTATTGACAATTAACAGTGAGGTTATATACCCTTTTTACAGGGAAGTAATTTTACAAAAAATTCTTAGAATTAAACACAGTCAGTAACTTTATCTAAGACAAAAACGGAACAAATAGTTTATGCGTGATGTTCTCCAAAAAACCATTTCGATGTGCATTTTTCTATATATCAATGCTTTCTTGTCTCGTGATCACTAAAGCAGGCAGTCCTCCTTTATTATTTAAAGCACTTAATCTAACTGCTATCCTTTTAAGCTTAAAGGAACACACCTACTGCCTAAATCTACTCTATAGTGATTACCAAGTTTCAAAAAGTCATCAAGTACTAAACTGCTATAGTAATCCAATCTTATATTTTTAATCCTATATGCGCTTAATCCAAATAGCAGGAAGTAACATAACATTAAAAATGGCCATTCAGGTGTACATAAAATTCCACATTTAAAGCTCAAATAAGCATAATTAGTGCATTGGCATTCTCCTCACAAATGATAATAATCGTCAGTCAGAAAGAACAAAATCTACCAAGCAATTGTCTACCCACACATGATAATTAAAAAGTTCACCTGTAGTTCCCTGGCAAGGTCAATGAATCCCCTTATGTGCATTAAAGTGAGAACCTCCTGACCTACAGTGACTTTCCCAACAAAAATACTTAATTATGCGATTACGTGGTCAAATACTAAGAAGTCGGGGACATGGAAACTTAGGGGGGAACTCATATAAAGTGAAGGTAATTTTCTCACATATTCCCCTTTGTTTCTGTGCATGGGACAAGGAATGACCTGAGTGGGATTTTTGTTTTCCATCTTCAGACTGTACAGAATTTTCCGGCTGCATCAACAACAAAATCAGCTGCCCAGGTTCGCTTTGTGACTCAGGGTCTTCAGCCCCCTGGACTTTGTCAGCAGGCAGGCCTCCATGGCTGACTCCCAACACCTACCTGCCATCCCCATATGATGCCCATGAACAGCAGGAAGTAGCCAGACCAGTCATCATCCTCACTCCCTAATGGCAGTTAGGGTTACTACTCCAGAAGGGGGAATGAGACAGGAGATAGCTAGAGAAAGGCTAGGCAGACAGACAGGCAAGTCCTCTGGTAACAATGTCGTGAACTCCTGGCTGTCTCTCAGGCTCAAAGTTGGTAAACAAGTTCCCTGTGGGCCTTTCAAGCTAGAGCTTAAGTGCTCACTGCTGAGATCAAAAAGCAACCAATCAGCTCACCATTAGGCCCCTACCTTCTTCCAATTGATCCTTAATACTGACCAATCAGAACAGCAACAACTCACAGCTAGTGCTAGCCAATCAGCTTGGACTTAGATTTCTATAAGCACCAGGTTTTGGCCCCAGATGGGCAACCCCTTCAGGTTCCCTCCCACTATGGGAGCTTCTCTGTCCTCTCAGTTCCTGCTGTCTTACATTGTGGCTGTCCTTGTCCCTCATTCTTCCCAGGCATGAGACAAGAACTTCAACTCTGAAGAGCTGCAACTTGAAGAGCTGCAACTTGAAGAGCTGCAGGGGATCATTGGAACCAAAGAGCCATGCATCCCAGAGGCTGGCTTGCCAGCCGTTGGAGCCAACTGAACCAGGAGAGCTGCTAGAAGAAGGCAAGACTCCAAAGCTGAGACACTCCAAGGGCTAGGTTTGCCAGCCCACTGAATTGCAACACTCTCAGGCCTTGGCTTGCCAGTCCATTAGAGCTGACACTTCCAGGGTTCACTAGTCCCTTGATGATCCTCTCTGGAGCTTGGCTGGCTGACCCATTGAGCTGACACTCTCAGATCCCAGGCTGACCTGAAAAATCTGCATCAGTTTGGTTTTGAAACCATTTATGTTCAGTGTTAATAATGATATGTAACATAGTGTTCCATTCATCTGATTGTTACCTGGTTGCTTTCTCTTTTTTCTGTATTGTGTTGGTGTTCTATATGCCCTGTGAGCTTTGTGATTTCCAGTGCTTTTCTACTAGCATGTTTTGATCTTTTGTTTTGATATTTAGAACTTCTGTTAGTATTTTTTCTTTGCATTGCCAGTCAAGTGGTGACAAATTCCCTTAGTATTTGCTTGTCTGAGAAAGACTTTGTCTTTCATTTATGAAAATTAGTTTTGCAGGATACAAGATCCTTGTATTAATATTATTCGGTTTGAGTAGATTGAAGTTAGGGTCCTAATACCTTCTGGTTTATAAAGTTTCCTGAGAAGTCTGTTGTTAGTCTGAGAGGTTACCTTTGCAAGTTATTTGATGATTTTTTTTTCACTGCCCTTAGAGTTTTTTCCTTCACATTAACTTTGCATAATCTGATGATTATATGCCTTTTGAATAACTTTTCTTGCAATCAATCTTCTGAAATTCTTTGGGTTTCATTTAACTGGGTACTTAGATCTCTGGCAAGGCCAGGTAATTTTTTCTCAATGATTCTCTCAAATAGGTTTTCCAAAACTGTTTCTTTCTCTTCTTCCACAGGAACAGCTATGATTCTTGGGTTTGGACATTTTAACATAATTCCACATTTCTTGGAGACTTTGTTCCATTCTCTTGATTATTTTTTCTTTATTGTTGTCTGATTGGGTTGACCTAAAAGCCTTGTCTTTAAGTTCTGAGATCCTTTCTCTTATGTGTTTTACTCTACTGTAATTTTCCACTGCATTTTATATTTACCTAAATGATCATTTCATTTCTATAAATTCAGACTTTTTTGGGAGGTATATATCTATTTGGAGAATTTTTCATTCATGTTTTGAATAGTTTTTTTTAAAATCTTCATATTTATTTTCAATTTTCTCCTGAATCTCACTGAGCAATTTTATAATCAACCTTTTGAATTCTATCTCTGTAACTTCAAAAATTTTTCAGTTAGGGTTCATAGGTGAAGATTTAGTGTGGTCTTTTGGGGGTGTTGAGAAATTCTATTTTTTTATATAGAAAAATTATCTTCTGGTTCCTTCTCATTTAGGAGACAACTTATTTTAATTTGAGAAAGTTATTGAGGGGGCTGACATAGGCACTGATGGCTCACTTGATTATATATAGCCTTGGTGTGGTGAATTTCTCAACTGTCAGTTTTGGTGGTTCTGTGCTGGGTACCTGCCCTCCCCAGCCAGAAACTGTCTGTTATGGTGAAGTTTGCCCTTGGGGTCCATTCTCTTCTAGGGTGGCTAAAAAGCAGCTGCCAGCAAGTTTTGTGTTCCTGAGATATAGTGGTTAGAGTTTCTTAGGTTTTGTTTTGGTTTTTCCTGTACCACTCCATGTGGGTCTTAGCAGAGCACAGTTATGGATAAGGTAGTTTCCCTTGACAGAGTGGAGTCCCAAAAGGCTAAAGGGGCTTTCTAAGTCCTTGGCAGGAATACAGAATTCCTGAATTCCCCTCACTCACCTTCCCCACTGCATACAGAGACTGCTTGTGATTCAGGTGAGAGTCTGACTAGTTCTAATCCAAGTCAACTAATTTTTCTCTTCTTTGCACTATATGGTTATTACCATTTCTTTGATGAATCATGGGGTGTGCTGCTTGTACCATTTCTCTATGGGGGCTAAGGAAATGCCTCTATTTTTGTTTACTCTGTAGGAGAAACACCCTCTAACTGCTTCTCATCAGCCATCTTAATCCTGTTTGTGAGTTTGGTTTTCATTTCACCAGAGAACTGATTCCTTAGTGTCCTTGAATTAGTATCAATAAAATTTTATTTCCCTCCAGTACCCTTTCTATAATTAGACTCCAAATCTTAAAAGGTGCCACAGAAAACCACTACATGTACATATGTACATTGTGTTTGTTCTATTACTGTTGTGAAAAATTAATACCGATTTAGAAACTTAAAACAACACAAATATTATATCCTTTTTTAAAGGAAAGAAGTTTATTTGGTTCTTGGTTTGGCATGGTGCTGATATCAGCTGGGCTTCTGGTGAGGCCTTGGGAAGCTTATAACCATGATAGAGGCAGATAGGAAGAAGTTGTGTCACATAGTGAAAGAGGGAGCAAGAGAGAGAAGAGGTACTGCTTGGTTCTTTTAAATAATCAACTTTTGCATGAACTAATAAAGCAAGAGTTCACTCATTACCGTGAGAACAGTACCAATCCATTCATGAGGAATCTACCCTCATGATCCAGTTGCCTCCCAGTAGGCCTCTCCTCCAACACTGGGGATCACATTTAAATATTTAAATCCTGCAATTCTGTAGCTCCCAGGTGGGATATGGGACCCTCTGGTCTAATGCCAAGGTATGAGAGGGGATACTTTTTTTTCTATACACTAAAAAATAATCAAATTTCTTAATTTTTCCAGGGTCTAGAGGTCACCCACACTTTTAGGCTTGAGACACTTTTATCTTTAAGGAAAGCAATGACTGATGTTTCTCATATAATTATACTTAGATGTCAGTGCTTCTACTTATCTCAGCAATATTCATGTTCAGTGACCTGTGTGATTACATCATGCCAACTAAATCATCTAAATGATGTCTCTTATTTAAAGTTAACTGATAGCAAACTTAATACGCCTTGTCAAGTTATTTTAATATACTCACAAATTAAATGAATTGGGATTTGGACATAGGATGTGGCATTTATAAAAGTGTCAATGACAAAATTAAAATAATACAAATTTACTTTGAGGTTTTTTTCTTATTTGTAGTTGGGACACTTTTTGGGAGTGGTAAGCAGGTTTAGGAAACAGAATTGTGAATTCTCACTCTAGTTCTGCTACTTACATTGATTCAATCACATGCAAAACCTGACTTTCTCTACTAAAATTAGACCCATAACCTTGACCAGATCAGCTCCTGTGTGTAAGCAGTGAAGATAATGCTTGCAAGTCAGAAGATCAAAGGATTTTTCTGAAGAGTCAGCACTGTCTCAGAGACATGTGAAGGTCTGCAGAAAATAGCTACCAGGACATCCACTGTACGGCACATAATTTTCTTTAATTCTTGCAATGCACATAGATATTTCTTATTATCTTGGGAGTACCACTTAAGTATTAAAAAGTCAAAGTATCAATAAACAGTTAAAGAAGACATTGAATAATACTCAAAGATACAGAAGAGGGATCTTCAGAAGACACAAAGACAAGGAAAAAAATAAAATGTTTACAAGAATACATTTAATATATTCTGAGAGATAAGAATAGATATTGCAACTTTGATAAAGAATAGAATACTACATAAAAAAGGATTGGCCAGAAAACACAAAATAGGTAGCAATGATAAATTCAATGGACAATAACTTCAATAAAACAAAATTAACAATCATTCCTATAAAGTAAATCAAAAAGTCAAAGAAGTGATCTATAGTGTGAATAAAATAAAACAACTCAACCAATGTGAATTTCAGACAAAGAAAGCAGGGAATATATTGGAAAATAAAATATCAATAAAATACTACTATACACTTCTCAGAAGTTAAGGATAAGTCTTCATATGAAGGTACTCAATGAATATCCATGAGCACAAACTTAACAGTTGCAAGATCCAGAGTAGATATAAACATGAAGACCCACATATTATATTTCTAGATATTCACAAGTTATAAACCAAGCTAGACTCGAGGTTCAGGTCAAGTATCCATCAACGTCCTGCAGCCTGTCTTTTGGAGACTGCCTTTTAGACCTGGCCTAAAGACTGGAGAAGCATGTGTTTCCCTGCACTAGCCCTGACCTTCCAAAGTGAGAGGTAGGAGGAAGGAGAGGGGACAGGGCTATATGCTGGAATAACAGATTGGAAGCTGGGTTGCAGTCCAACTGACCTGGTCAAACTCTAGGCAAAGCCTGTTAGGCAAAGTAGTACTTCTTCACACATCTCTTCTGATATAAGATTCCCTGGAAGTTCCAAGCACCTTTCAAAATTGCACCACTAAGCATCAAACAGTAGGAAGTGTAGTCATGGGAAAAAGTATGATTCAATCTGTCTTCCTAGTCCTGAGTAAAATGGTGCTCTTTGCTCTATTTGAACTGACTAGCTTTAGCAAAATTCTGCATTTTTTCACCAGTGCCATAAAGCATAAGCTATGTATTTATTCTCTTTTCCAATTCTCAAACTTGCATCCACAATATTTTAGGACTTTCTTCAGCCTGGTCCCTGCTCTCATAATTCTTGATTTTGTTTTTGTTGAAGTTTTAAAATTTGTATTAACAAGAATAAAAAGAATGAATAAACTATGCCTTTGATATCGTGCTTATGAGAAGCCCTGTCTAAAGTGCAGAGACAAGGAAAGAGGCCCCTTTTGGTATACTTAGTGCCCAGACTATAAAAAGAAAAAATACTCATATAAACATATATCTAATTCAATCTTACAGCAAAAGAGGATCCCATTGTTTCCATTGACATGAAAGGACTGAGACTGAGAATGATAGGGGAACAATAGACACTCAGATAACGGAAAAGTGTTGCAATGAATTTGGGAAAAAATACTTTTCATTGTTTTTATATTTCAAAAATGTTGGGTACAATTCAGGATTAGGCACATAAGTGACCATTGTACAGGTGAAGTTTGGCTCTCCCTTTACTCTCCACTTTGCCTGGTTTGGGATCAGGTACCCTTATTGATATTATATGGCCCCTTTCTTTTCTCCCCTGGCTGTGTCCCACTACTCCCAATCACTTTCTTATATTATTATGATAAATGTTTAGGGTTCACTTATGAATAAGAACATGTGGTACTCAGTTCTTTGTTTCTATGATAGATCACTGTGTGATAGGATCTAAAGCCACCCAAGTTACTTTGAAGTCCATAATTTTGTCCTTCTTTATGGATGTGTAATATTCCATTGTGTATATGTACCACATTTTAAAAAATCCAGTCCACTTTCGATGGGCAACACATTTGGTTCCACATTTTTGCTATTGTGAGCAGTGTTGCAATAAACATGTGTATGTAAGTATCTTTTATGTAGAATGATTTAAATTCCTCTGGGTATAGTCCCAGAAGAGGGATTGCTGGGTTGCATGGGAGGTCAATTTTTAGATCTTTTAGAAATTACCACACTGTTTTCCACAGAGCTTGTACTAATTTACACTTCACAAACAGTGTAAAAGCATCCCTTTTTCCTGCATCCTGTCTAGTATATGTTGCTTTTTTGTTATTAATTATGGCCATTCTGACTAGAGTTACGTGGTATCTCTGGGGTTTTAATTTGCATTTCTTTATGATAAATGAGGCTGAGCAGTTTTTCATTTATCTGTTGTTTACTTGTCTTCTTTTGAAAAGTGTCTATTCATATCTTTTGACAAATTTTTAATAGGGCTGTTTGGTTTTTTTTCCCCTTCTTCTTCTTTAGGCACATTTGAGCTCCTTGTAGATCTTGGATGTTAGACCTTTGTGAGATATACAATTGGTAAATATTTTTTTCGCATTCTGTGGGCTGTCTCCTCACTCTCTTGATGGTTTCTTTTGCTTTGCAGAAGATTTTCAGTTTGTTGAGGTCTCACTTGTCTATCTTATCTCTTATGGCATAGTATTTTGATCAGGTATTAGATACCTATTCCAATTACTCTAAGGGTTTCTTCTGCATTTTCTAAGATTCTTATTGTTTGAGGTTTTACTTTTAGGTCTTTGATTCATTTATAGCTGATTTTTGTGTATGGTGATAGGTAGGGGTCCTGTTTCAATCTTCTGCATGTGATCAGTTAGTTTTCCCAGCACCACTTACAGAATAGGTTCTCCTCTCCCCAGTGGTTGTTGCTGGAGGCTTTGTCAAGGATGAGTTGGTTGAGAAGTTGAGGCTTTGCTTCCAGAATCTCTATTCTGTTCCATTGGTCTATATGCCTGTTCTTGAACCAATACTAGGCTGTTTTTATTAGTGATGCCTTTAGCAGAGTTTAAAGTCTGGAAGTGTGATATCCTGCACTTTGTTTTTGCTGAGGATTGTTTTGGCTATTCATGGTCATTTTATGTTTCCATATAAATTTTTGTATTGTCAGTTCCAGGTCTGAGAAGATTGACATTGGTAATTTAACAGGTATTGCATTGAATATGTAGATTACCTTGGGTAGGAGTTGATTCTTCCAATACATGAGCATGGGTTTTCCATTTGTTTGTGTCATCTTTGATTTATTTGAGCAGTCTTCTGTAGCTTTTGTTGTAAAGGTCTTTCACTTTTCTGGTTAGGAAAAAGTAGAGGATTTCATTTTTTTGGTGGCTATGTGACTGGGATTGTGGTTTTTATTCGGTTCCCTACCTGTTTGTTATCAGTGTATAAAAATGTGATTCTTGCACATTGATTTTGTACCCTGAGACTATGCCAAAGTCCTTTATCAGTGCAAAGAGGTTTTGGACAGATTCTCTTGGGTTTTCAAGGTACAGAATCATATCGTCAGCAAAGGAGAACTCAACTACCTCCATTCCTATTTGGATACTCCTAATTTGTTACTCTTGTCTGATTGCTCTAGCTAGAGCTTCCAACAGTATGTTGAACAGGAAGGGTGAGGGTGAGTAGCCTTGTTTTGTTCCAGTTTTCAGAGAAAATGCTTTCAATTTCTGTCTGCTTAGCAATATGTTAGCTGTGGGCTTATTGTAGATGGTATCTACTATTTTGAGGTATGTTTTCTCTATGCCTAGGTGTTCAAGGGTTTTTAATCAAGAAAGGATGCTAGATTTTGTCAAAAGGTTTTTTGTGTGTCTAATGATATAATCACGTGGTTCTTGTTTTTACATCTGCTGATGTATTGAATTACATTTGTGGTCTTGTGGATGTTGAATCAGCCCTGCATCCCAGAGATGAAGACTTGGTCATGGATACTTTTTGAGATGTATTGTTTGATCTCATTTGCTAGAATCTTGTTGAGAGTGTTTGCATCTATGTTCATCAGGGATAGTGACCTGTACTTTTCCTTTGTTGGATCTTTACCTTGTTTGGGTGTCAGTGTGATGTTAGATTCACAAAATGATTTGGGAAAAGTTCTGAGTTTCTGGAATATTTTCAATAGGATTGGTTATCAGCTCCTCTTCTTCTTATATGTTTTGTAGACTTCTGCTGGAAAGACCAGGTCCAAGGCTTTTTTTAAAATATAGTTTTCTTATGATTAAGTCAATTTCCTCAGTTTTTCTTGGTCTATTTAGGGTCTCAATTTCTTCTTGTTTCAACATTGGGAAATTGTTGATATCCAGTAGTTCTCCATTCTATTTAAGTTCTCAAGTTTGTTTCCATTTAGGTGTGCATAGTCATCTCTGATAATCTTTTACATTCCTTTAGGGTCATTTGTGGCTTGATCTTTTGCATTACTGATTGCGTTTATTTGGGTTTTTTCTCTCTTTTGCTTGGTCAGTCTGGCTAGAGGTCTATCAATCTTGTTTAACCTTTCAAAGAACGAGCTTTTTGCTTCATTGATTTTTTTCTACAATAATTTTGTCTACTATGTCTTGTATTTGGCTTTTTCTTTGGTGACTTAGATTCTTCTCCTGAAGTTAGGGTTTTGGTGGTCTTGTCTTTCCAGCTCCCTAAGTTGATTTGCTTGGCTATTGACTTGTGATATTTCCATTTTGTTGATGTGTATTCATAGAGATATAAATCCCCCTGTTAGTACTGATTTCATGGCATCCAGAGGTTGTGGTCCTATGTGCATTTGTTTTCATTTGTTTTCAAAAATCTTTTAATTTTTATTTTAAGTTCTGTGTTGACCCAGGCATTGTTCAGCATTGTACTGTTTAGTGTTATGTCTTTGTGTATTTTGGGGGGATATTGTCAGTAGCAATATTTATTTTTATTCCACTGTTGTCTGAGAAAGTGCATGGCAGTATTTTGAACTTATAAAATTTGTTTATGCTGGATTTATGGTCACAGGTGTGGTAGATCTTGGATGAGTACAAGGTATATTCCGTGTTTGTTGGGTGGAGAGTTCTGTAGGTATCTATTAACTCCATTTGGTCAAGTGTCAAGTTGAAGTTCTGGATCTCCTTGTTGATATTTTTGCCTCAATGATCTACCTAGGGTTTTAAGTGAGATACTTAAGTCCCCAGCCATGATAGTGTTGGAGTCGATATATATTTTTAGTTTACTTAGTAGTTGCTTTATGAAATATGGTGCTTCTGTTTTGGTTGCCTATATGTTTAGGATGAATATTTCTTGTTGCTGGATTGAACCTTTTATCATTATGTGGGGTCCTTCCATGTGCTTTTAAATATTTGAAACCTTGAAGGTTGTTTTGTCTGATAGTAACCTCATGACCCCTACCCTTTTTGTGTTCTGTTTGCCTGAAAGTTTGTTTTCCATCCTCTAACTTGAGTCTGTGGGTGTCCTTTGTGGTAAGATGTGTTTCTTCGTGAAAACATATGTTTTCATTGTGCATTTTAATTCAGTTTGCCATTCTATGTCTTTTCAGTGGTGCTTTTAGTCCATTCACATTCAGGCTGACTATTAAGATGTGACGGTTTATCCCTGTCATGAGGCACTTATAGTTTTTTATTGTTGTTGGTCATTGGTTTATCTGTTTGTTGATTTTCTTTTATCTTTTAGGTTGATATATGTTTTCAGTTTTGCAGTTATGGTGTATGCTATCTTTATTTTCTGTTTTCCTGCATTCTCACAAAGTGCGTGGTCATTCTCTTTCTTTCTTTCTTTCTTTTTTTCTTTCTTTCTTTTCTTCTGTGCTTAATACTTTCTTAAGTGTCTCCTGTAGAGCTGGTGTGTAAGCATCATAATCTCTTAGGGATTGGATTTCTGGGAAGGATTTTAATTCTCCATCACTGATGAAGCTTAGCTAGGTGTGTAGGAAATTCTTGGTTCGAATTGTTTATCTTTGAGAAATTTAAAGATTGGACTCCAGTCTCTTCTAGCCTGTAGTGTTTTTGTAGATCAGTCTGCTGTTATTCTAATTGGTCTTCTCTGGTAGGTAGTCTAAACTTTCTTTCTTGCTGCCTTTAACATTTTTTTATAACTACTTTCTGTAAGTGAATTACTGGTGTCTAGGGGTTGGTTTTCTCATTAGATACCGTTAAGGAGTTTCTCTTAATCTCTTGTGTTTGGATGGTTGCATCTCTGATGAGATGTGGGAAGTTTTCTTGGATGATCTCGTGGAATGTTTGTTCCAGGGTGTTTTCTGTCTTCTTTTCTGCTTCTGGGATACAGATCAGGCATGTTCTGGCTTTTAATATAATCACACATCACTTAAAGACTTTGTTCTCTCTTGTTAAGCCTTTTTTCTATGTTTTTAAAAGATTGGATTAGTTCTATATTTTTGTGTTCAAGCTCTGAGATTCTTTCTTCTCCTTGGTTAATTCTACTTTCCATGCTTGTCAGCTTATTATTTATTTCATTGAGAGTATTCTTTATGGCTAACATCTCTGTAATTAATTTATATTTTTATCTTGCCTTTCTTGCTTTTTATTCATCTTCTTCAACCATCCTTTTATTTCTGCATTTGTTATCTGAGATCAGTTGATCTGGGTGCTCTTCATTGTTTGAGTACTGAAGTCTGTACTCTCCAGCACTATCCTTCTAGGGCTTTTTGTATTACCTATATTTCTTCATTGATTTTTCTTCATTTGTCATGAATTTTCTTTTCTCCTTACTTCCATTGCTTAGTGAAAGAGGGAATATCTTTTACTTCTGTTTGTGCAACCCTCTATCCTTCCATAGGTAGAGCCTCCAGATTTGTTCAATTTTGAAGTTAGGTTGGTGTAGGGAGTGTGTGCTGTCATTTTACAGTTTTGAAATTTGAATAAGTATATTGAGGGGTACTAAGATTCAAAAGCTGCCTCACAATATGTCCATGCAGTAGGAAAGTATGTCTATCCCTGGTTACAAAATAATATAAGGGAAAGGAAAAGAACTGAGAAAGACCGAAAGGAGTAGAAAAGAAAGAAGTAGAGAAGGTAAAATGAACAAAGAAGTATAAAGGAAGAAAGAAGTAGAGAAAGGAAAGCTGAGGAGGAAATTCTTGGTTGGAATTGTTTATCTTTAAGAAGTTTAAAGATTGGGTTCCAATCTCTTCTAGCCTGTAGTGTTTTTGTATATCAGTCTGCTGCTATTCTAATTGGCCTTTCCTGGTAGGTAATCTGATCTTTCTCCCTTTAGAATTTTTCTTTTATACCTACTTTCTGTAAGTGATTACTGGTGTCTAGGGGTTGGTCTTCTCATTAGATACCTTTCAGGGGTTTTTCTTAATCTCTTGTGTTTGGATGGTTGCGTCTCTGATGAGATGTGGGAAGTTTTCTTGGATGACTTCATGGAATGTTTGTTCCAGGGTGTTATTTGTCTCCTTTTCTGCTTCAGGAATACTGAATCACTGCATGCAGGGCAGCTGGCTCAGCAAAAGAGCTCAGGCTACTTGACCCATGTTCCCACTCAGTCAGGCACTCAAACACCCACTTGCCCACGCAGTTGCATGCATATTTGTCCCTATGCACATGCATCCATACAGAAGCTCACACACTTCAATTGACTCCATCATCATCTTGGAATCCTCATGAGAAAAATACTTTTCAAATTAACTTTAATTATCTTTTAGATTATTAATCAAGTGTGAGGCCAGACTAAAATCATTCACAGACATTAAAGATCTTTACACATTATGTTTTTCACACAATTATTTGCAAGAAGCTAAGGTAGTATATGCTTTACCAAAAATAAACTTCAAAAAACGAGAAATAGGAAGGTAAAAACTCATGACAGACATCTTAATTAAGAGGGAGGAAAGGAAATTTCTGGGATAAAAGCAAATTATCCAACAGATGTGAAAATAAGAAAACGGTACAAAGAGGGATTTTCCCAGTCATTGGGAATTGCAGAAAAACCTATTGCTTTAAACACAAAACACATACATGTTAAAAAGACATAATTTTTCACTCTATAGGAAAACAAAAAAGAATCTGAAGGAAAGTAAATGTAAATGTAATTAATAGGTGACTTCTGGTAAAAAGTAGAATTGACTTTAGTGACTGTAGAATACAACTAGGATTAGAAGTTAAAAATAACTCTTCATTCTAAAATTTTTAAAAAATTGCTAAAAAATACCAAAACAACAACTTTAATACTTAGAGCTGGACACCACACTTCCCAGCAGAACTTACTATAAGGGAAAGACTTGAATTTATCATCCAATCCACCCATGTCTATGTTAGAAACAATCTGGGATGAATAAGGTTGTTAACAGAAGTCAGGTAGAGAGGGGAGAATTAGAGGTGTAAAACACTTTTCCTCCTGTTGAGGTGCTTATCCCACTGTGAAGCCAAATGAGTGAGACTCTAGAGACTCTCTTAGAATGGACAGCATCTGCATAGACTTGCTTGATGTGGCAGCTGACTTTTCCCCAAACAAGGAAGACAGAGACACAGACAGATAAGTTGATGAACAGAAGGTAAAATGACATTTTCATTCATCTATAATCTTGGAAGCAACACACCATTATTCTTGGCACAATCCATTGGTCACACAGACAAATCCTGATATATTGTGGTGGGGACTACACAAGACTGCCAATACTAAGAGGTAGGGATCTTGCATGCTGTTTATCTCATAATAACAACTATCTCACACAAAAATAAAGTGCGTTAAAAATGACGGAAGGTTTTATGTATTCAAAGAAGGCTTCATAGTATAGATTTTAATAAAGCAATAATTAACTCTTGATAAAGACAGAAACACATTTGCTATGTTGGATAAATTTTAAGAAGGGAAGTGTGGTTAGAACAAAGTTAAATAGTATAGCATAGTCAATAAATTCAGACATAGGTAGGGATTCCATTGTATATATATGGCCAGGGTGGCAAATCTGAATTTTGTTCTTATAAAACAAACGGAAAGTAATCCACTGAAAATAAAACAGTAGTATGATCTTAAATTCATTGCTGTGAAGAATGAGGGCTGGGGCAAGACCAGAATCACTATTTGGTATAGGCTAAAAGTGATGCTTACAAGTCAGAAGACTGGAGGATTCTTCTGCAGAGTCAGCACTGTCTCAGAGGCATGTGGAGGTCTGCAGATAATAGCTACCAAGACATCCATTTCCCCCACTGTGAGGCATGTGATTTTCTATAACTCTTGCAATGTACATAGATATTTCTGATTATCTTAGGATCAACATTTAAGTTTTAAAAGTATCAGCAAACAAAGAAAATCATTGAATAGACTCAAAGAGACAGAGGAGGGAAATTCCAAAGGAACAAAGACAAGATAAGGAACAAAAGAAACATTTACAAAAATATATTTAGCATATTCTGAGAGATAAGAATAGATACTGCAACTTTGATATAGTATAAAATGCTATATAAAAAGGGAATGGCCAGAAAACACAAAATAATGTAACAATGATAAATACAATTGACAATAACTTCAATAAGATATAAAATTAATAACAGTCCTGTAAAACAAAACAAAAAGTCAAAGAAAGGATCTATAGTGCAAATAAAATAAAACAATTCAACCAATGTGAATTTTAGACAAAGAACATAAAGTATATATTGCAAAATAAAATATCAAAAAAACATTACTATACATTTCTCAGCATTTAAGGATAATTCTCCATATTAAAGAGACCCAATGAACATCCATGAACTCACACTTAACAGTTTCAGGATCTAAAGTAGATCTACACATGAGGGCTCATATATTTTATTTCTAGATATTCACAAGCTCTAAACCAAGCTAGACCCCAGGTTTAGGTCAGGTTTCCAGCAGATCCTGCAGTCTGTCACTAGAGGTTGCCATTTTGAACTGGCCTAGAAATTACAGACCCTCCAAGGTGAGAGATGGAAAGAGGGAGAGGGGACAGGGCTGGGTGCAGGACTAGAAGGTTGGAAGCTGGTTTGGGGCTTAGGACTGACCTGACGAAACTCTCTTAAGAACCTGGGAGATGAAGTGCATTTCTCCATGCCTCTCTTCTGACACAGGATTTCCAGGAAGTCCTAAGCACCTTTCCAAATCACACCTCTTTCCAAATTACACCACTAAGCATAGAATGGTAAGGAGTGCAGTTACGGAAAAAAGTGTGGCTGAACCTGTCTTCCTAGCTATGCTCTTTGCTCCTTTGGAGATTGCTAGCTTTAAGTATTTTTTTCACCAGTGCAAAAGTATAGAAGCAGAAGAAGAGGGAGAAAGGGTATTTCTGGGATAATGGCAAATTATCTGACAGGTGTGAGAGTCAGAAAAAGTGTACTGAGAGAAATTGTGCAGATGTGTTGGAAGTTACAGGAAGACTTGATGCTTAAAGAAAAATAATGGAGAAAAAAGAGAGAATTTTTTTAGCTCCAGGGGAACAATAAGTGTTACAAGGAAGACAATGTTAAGTGTAATTAATAGGTGATATCTGGTACAGAGTCATATTGATGCTGGTGACTGTAAGATACAACTATAAACAAAGGCCAAAAAAAAAAAAAAATCACTTCCCTGTATATTCAACACTTGAAACTGAGTCCTCACTTCCTATCAGGGGTACTAGGAGAGAGCAGAACCACCTCTATAATTCCCCTACCTGTTTTCTTGTTAAAAACAACTTTGGGAGAATGAGGCTGTTTTAGAGGTCAGGTGGACAGTGAAAGATTGTAGGTGGGAGACTTTTTCTTATTCTTTCCTCTGATACTTGCTCCACTGTGAAGCCAAGTGAGTGAGACTCTAAGAAATCACTTGGATGACCTTCCCATAGGGCTGCACGATATGGCAGCTAGCTTTTTCCACATCAACAGAGACAGAAATTTAAGAACAAAGGAAAAAACAACAGTTTATTTTATAATATAATCAGAAGTGATATACCAGAACTCTTGCCACAGACAAGAGTTGTCTATTGGTCACACAGACAAATCCTAAAGTTTTGTGTATTCAAAGAAGGTATGTTGCAGTGCAGATTTTAATAAAATAATCAAGAATACGCTAAAAATAGGGACAAGTTGTTATATTTGAGACATTTTTTTTTTGGTCAAAGTCTCACTCTGTTGCCCTGGCTGGAGGGCAGTGGCATGCTCACAGTCACCGCAGCATTGACCTGCTGGGCTTAGGTGAATCTTCTGCCTCAGCCTTCCAAGTAGCTGGAACTACAAGTGTGTACTACCATGCATGGCTAATTAAGAAGACCAGTCAACCAATTCCTATTCAGAACCCTAAATGCCTATACCTTAAGAAATAAGATAGACAAGTGGGACCTCATCAAACTAATGAGTTTCTGCAAAGCAAAAGAAACCATTAAGAGAGACAGCCCACAAAATAGGAAAAAATATTTGCCAACTGTATATCTGACAAAGGCCTAACATCTAGGATCTACAAGGAATTCAAATTGATGAAAGGAAAAAAACAAACAGCCCCATTAAAAAGTGGGCAAAAGACATGAACAGACACTTCTCAAAAGAAGATATATGAGCAGCCAACAGACACATGAAAAAAGTGCTCAGCCTCACTCATCATCAGAGAAATGCAAATGAAAACCACACTGAGATACCACCTAACCCCGGTAAGAATGGCCATCATTAATAAAACAAACAACAACAGATACTGGTGAGGATGTAGCGAACAAGGAACCCTTCTACAATGCTGGTGGGAATGTAACCTCTTTGGAAGACAGTGTGGTGATTTCTGAAAGAACTAGAAATTGGCCTTCCATATGACCCCCAATTCCCCTATTGGGAATGTACCCAGAGGAACTCAAATCATTTTACAAAGAAGATACCTGCACACGTATGTTTGTTGCAGCTCTATTCACAATAGCAAAAACATGGAACCAACCATGTTTTCCATTGAAGGTGGACTAGATTTTAAAAATGTGGTACATATACACAATGGAATATTGTGTATTCCATAAAGAAGGACAAACATGAATTTTACAGCAACTTGGATGGATTTAGAGTCTATCATGCTCAGTGATGTATCACAGAAACAAAGAAGAGAGTACCATATGTTCTCACTCATAAGCGAAACTTGAACAATTATAATACTATACGAAAGCAATTGGCAATAGTGGGCAACTGTCAGGGGAGGGAGGGTGGGATTGGTAGTTGAGGGAAACTGCTAAGGGAGGGAGGGGCATAGCTCATCAACAAGGGTACCTGCGTAATTAACGTTTGCATACCTAACCCTGAATTGTACCCCAGATCTTTATAATAAAAAAAGAAAAGAAATTGGCACAATAAAAAAAAAGAAAAGAAAATTGAAGTCAGCACTTCTGATACCAAGGAAGCCTCATGGATGTTACATTGGAGCATAAGAAGAAGCAACTCATAAGCAGTGTTTGAAGACTGGTCTCTTATTTACTTTGCCTTGGAAAACTTTTCTAGAGTCATGAACTGGCAAGTGAACTATTTACATCTATCAGGTCTGTAGCATCATAAGATTACAGCTGAATCCTAGTTTTTTAAGCTAATGTTGTCACAAATTTCTTAACAAGAATGACTTTAATGAAACAAAGACCCTGAACCCCGCTCTCTCATCTGCTTTGCTCACAACCAGAAAAACAAACCAAAGAAAAAAATGTAAAGTTTGACATGACTAAATATTGTTCTAATTGAATCTAATTGAAATATTCATCTTTGATTTTTAATATTCAAGATTATATCAGAAAAAAAATGTTTCCAATACTACAAATTTCATTTTGAGTATATAACATGATTTCTAAATATTAAGTGAATGAAGATATAATTGTATTAATGGTGACTGTTTTGGCCAAACTGAATTATTCCAAAATTCACACATTGAAGTCAATCTTCAGTACCTCAGAATGTGACATTTGGATATAGAATCTTTATAAAGGTGATTAGGTTGAATGAGGTCATTAGAGTGGGCTTAATGCAATATGACTACTATGCTTATAAGAAGAAGAAATTTGGACACAGGCAGGTACAGAGAGAAGATGATGTAAAGATACAGGGATAAAATGGTCATCTATAAGGAGAGACAGAAGAAATCAATACTATTAATAATTTGATGTTGAACTTCTAGTCTCCAGAACTGCCAGATAAGTTTGTGTTGTTTAAGCCACCCAGGCTGCAGTACTTTGTTATGAAAGCCCTAGAGAGCTAGTACAGTAATTTTCAATGGATGCTCCAGAGAACCCCCAAGTAGACCAGAAGGTGAACAATGTCTATGAGCAGAAACTCTTCTCCTAGCTCCTCCAACCACCAACTTCACACTCTTAGCCAAGTGGACCTAGTTGAGCTGATTTTCTCATTTGTAAACTAATGATGTTTACCCGACACCTCACAGGTTGGCTCTGATGACTGCACATAACAATGTGAGTAAAAGCATTTATACTATACAAAGTATTGTCTAAAATTAATGAAATCTTAATATTCTGGAACCTATTTGACCTACTCCATTCATTATGTAACACAGTTAAAGACAGTTTTGTTCTCACACTTCTATCATACAATTGGATATTTACTGGAGTAGCAGATTCTGTCTATAAATTCTTAGTCAGAGTAGCCAGTGTTTTTTCTCCCCCAGTGTTTTTTTCTTGTAATTCTACCCAAAGACTGCTCAGTCCCTTGGTCAAAGCCTCCTAAGCTTCTTTCCTTGTCTCTCCAATTGCCTCCTTCGTGTCAGGAACGCTTGACAACTACTTATCCAAGTAGGGGTGAGCGTGAGGTGGGAATAAGACCTTAACAGGATTAGGGTCAGAAAGAGTATAGTGATTTGCAGGCAGAACCACATTCTAGTTCTCCTTAGAACACTAGGCTAAGGCATAGGAGCACATTTATTTCTTGGGAATTCAAGAACAATTATTCTGGAAATTTTTAGGATTCCTCAACTTCTGTAACTTCCCCTCGTTTGTTATATATTCCTTGTTTTCCTAAAATTATGAGAATTTTAATAAATGATCTGGGAGATATATATCTGTGTGTATATATATATTTATATATATTTTTATATATATTATATATATATATATATACTTTTTTTTTTTTTTTTTTTTTTTTAGAAAGTAGGATTTATTGAAAGGACAGAAAAGCTCCCAAAGTGGGAGGGAACCCGAAGGGTTGCCTGGGACTATATGTTTTTTAATTTGGGATTTGTGCTACAGAATCCAGAAGTGAGGAGGAAAAATGCAATGTGTTCACCTAGGATCTGACTTGGGTATGAGAATGAGAATGAAAGAAAACTTGCTGGAAGCATAATTGAGAAGGGGTTCCAGATGTGGTTAGAATGTGTTCAAGGCCCTCAAATTTCAAACTCAGAAACACCCAGAAAGAGAGAGAGAGTAATCACAAATTGCATGCTGATTGTCTTATTGGTATATTGAAACTTGAGTTGTGATTGCTTTATTCCAATGTCATGGCATTTTGAAACATCATTCTCTTCTTATTCACTTCCTGAAACGAATAAAAAACAAGGAATTTTATAGAAAAGATTTTACATAGCAGGAAGTATCTAATCCTTTGGTATGAATGCAATGAAATAGGTGAGAGTCCATCTCCTCTTGCTATCTCCATTCTCCCTCCCTCCTCTCCTTCCTAATTTCTTTTTGTTCATTCTTTCTTTGTACCTAACATAATGTGCACTAAATTGTTGCTTACAATTTGTGGAAAAAAGATTATTCTTAGGTTGTTTATGTTTTGTTTCTCTTAAAAAATATACAAGGTAACAATTTATAATACAAAGATGCTCACTGCAACACATGCTATGATACTCACAAACTGAAACCAGTCTAAGTGTCAACTAATAAATGTTGTTAAAAATTATGGCACAGTCATATAACAGAATAGTATACAATTGTAGAAAACTAAAGAGAAACAACCAAAACATTTATGTCTATGAACTGATGAGGAAATTTTCTCTAAGACATTTGTTATAAATGAGCAACAAATGATCTGCATGTAAAGCAAGATATCACTTGTGAAAAAAAAAGATGTGCATATATACTTACATGCACATACATATTTCAAAAGGGATGTCCAAAGCAAGTAACGGTGATGAATTTGATGAAGACATGAGATACACCTTTACAATTTAGCTTCATACCTTTCAGTCGAGTTAGAGTTTTTTCTTTTTTCATAAGCATGTATAAGTTTAAAGGTAAGTATGTACAAAGCTAGACAACATTTAGCATCATCACAGTCAAGTATCATTTGGCTAAGATAATGGACCCAAGAGGCTGGTGAAAGGCAGTTCTGGACAACGACTGTTCAAGGTGGAAACCTGAGATGGCGATTTCTTATATCTAAGAACAGAATTTGGAGTGCCCAAGGAAGAACACATCTGTACTTCCTCATTATTAACTCAACTTACAATGGATGAGCATTAAGAAAATGGAAGTTTTGCCAAGATGCTAAGGAAGTAATCGTCTCCCCTGCGCAACTGAGGTGTTGCTACTATAGTGGCCAAGTTCCAATACCATGCTACTACTACTACCGGTATGGAGAGTGATGGAATAATATTTTAAAGAGTGGCATTTGGCAGAACTGGATAGGCATCTAAATATGACAGGCAGAGAAAAGGTAGGAGAAATTGCTTTTGAGAATAAATAAATGCCTAAGGTAGATTTAGAGAAAGAATGTTCAGTTTTGAAGATTTGCAGAGGCAATGTTCAGTTTTGATTGTGTGGAGTGTGAGGAATATGTGAGGCATCTGTACTGGAATAAATGTTTGTCCTCCAAAACTTACTATGTTGACACCTCATTCCCCAATGTGATGGTACTAGGAGATGGGGAGTTTGCAAGACAAAATTAATTGAAGCTATAAGGTCAAAGCCCTCATGGATGGGATTAGTGTCCATATAAGAGGACCATGAGAGGATGATTCCTTTCCCTGCTATCTGCCATGCCACGTGAGAATACAATGGGAAGCTGGTAGTCTGCAACCCAGAGGACATCTCTCACAAGAACTTGAATATGCTGATACCCTGACCTCAGATTTCCAACCTCTAGAACTGTATGAAATAAATTTCTGTTGTTTATAAGCCAAAAATAAAATGGAAGTTTTGAAGCCACGTTTCTCAAAATCAGAATGAACTTAGCTCATGAAAAATGCAAACACTTGCAACTTTATCTCACGCTAGCTGAATAAAATTTTTAGGATTAGGGTTTAGTGTTATGCAATTTCAATGCATTTCCAGTTAATTCGTGGGAGCAACTAAGATCAAAAGCTGTAGAAATGAGTGTTTTTGATGAAGAATGGACTGGAATAACACCTGACATTGAAATCTAGATTACTGGGGTGGCTAGCTTTGGGGACGTCTTGGTGGTCTGTCCCCCTGGAAAGGTGGTGGTGGTCCCTAAGGCCTTCCGTGGGAGTGGTGAGGTAGATGTTGTTGATTGTCTCCTTGTCTGTGTGGTCCTTGTTGGTTTCCAGGATGAGATGGGGTGGATGATGGCGATGGCCTTCTTGTGGTGGTGGTCCTTATTGATTTTCAGGACCAGATGGGGAAGGTTGTTGCTGCTGGACTCTTGTAGGGGTGGTCCTTTTGGTTTCCAGGATGGGGTGGGAGTGGATGTTGGTGATAGCCTCCTTGTATGGGTGGTCTCTGCTAAGGACCATCATCTTGGTTTATATCATCAGCAGAAGATCAAAGTGGGAATTCTCCAGAAGATGGTCCCTGGGCTTTCTGATCTGTGTTCCTGTTAGAGTTTGCGACATCTTCATAGAGAGGGCTCAGAATTAGATGAGCTCCATGCTGGAAGGCGCTCCTGTCTTTTTACCTCTCTGACCTTATCATGCAATCTTTTTCTCCCAGAACTTGTCTCTCAACCATCAAACTCCCTCCTACCCACTGCTTCCTTATGCATAACTCCTCTTATAATCCACACTGGTTATAATTAAAGTTTAATT
Source organism: Carlito syrichta (assembly GCF_000164805.1). Classification (NCBI taxonomy): domain Eukaryota; kingdom Metazoa; phylum Chordata; class Mammalia; order Primates; family Tarsiidae; genus Carlito; species Carlito syrichta. Next base: position 627,281 of record NW_007253987.1, read on the forward strand.
TTATAGGTCCTCATATAAGCAAAATCCTACAACTGACATTAAAGAATTTCAATTGTATCTTAGAATTTTCAGGGAATGTCCCCAAAGACTGAAGGGAAGCAAAAAGAGGATAATTATTAATCATGTTGTCAGTTACATATCTGGTCACTATGATACTTGCCAACTGTGAACAGCAATCTGTGTTGGTAAGCCCAATGTGGGAATAAGTGCTGATTTTCCAGACTCCAAGACCTAACTAGAGAAATACCAAGAAAAGAGAAAGACGATGTTAGGGCCCACATAACTTTCACTGAATAGCTATGGAAAATTTTCATCAGTTGCAGGGACACCAAAAAAGGTGAAAAAACACAAAAAACAGACACAAGTTTTCTGCATTGTTTCCTGAAGCCATGTAACTCTGGAGTAGAACATTGGGGAAGAAGAAAGCAGTTGATAGACACTTGGGGAAATGAGATGTCAGAATAAGAAGACTTCTCATCTATGTGTCATTTCTCAGCAGTGATTCCTGGATTGAGGAAAAATGCAGCCCACTCCAGTTGTCAACAAAACCAGATATCTTGGATAGACCTGCTTGGTCCCTGGGATTAAGGTTGGCTAAGTATTACCTGTATCTTTAGGGACACAAACTTTAATCAATTCCTGATAAGAAAATGATGGTAAGATGACAGTGGAGGACAGAAAACTTGTGAGGGAAAATAGGAAGAGAGTGCTGATTGAGGATTAATTGAGATATACCTAATAAGAAGATGAAAGAGTCTTCATTGCTGAACTCAGTTAAAGGAGCAAGGGATGAAGTAAAAGTTACATCATAAATCTTTAAGGGCTTACAAGTGTTCGATAGAGAAAGGGGACATCTGATTATCCTGTCAAATCCTACATTACTTCATCAGTCACTGTCTGTGATGCTACTGGAATGGGAGGATGATGTCAGACAGAGGCAGGTTGTTATTACACAGAGGATCAAGCACTCACACAAAAGAGTACCTTTTTGTCCTTCTCAGCCTTCTTCAAATCTTAATGTTAATGAAGGTTAATTGATCTGAAAATTCCAATGTTACATTTGAATATATTTCTATCCTTTGTCTTCTCTAAATATTTTGACTGTATTAGCATGCTTCTTCCAGAGGGATAACCAAGTGGACATATTTGAATACAGTTGTATACATACTGCTCATAATATATTGAAATATTAAATATATGTGGGAGAAAATGAGAATATTTGGCCCTAACCTTTTAATATCTCTATGTATAGAGACACAAATTTGTTATCTGAATTTCAGTCTCTGAAACTGTTGAGATGTGTTTATCGCATTCATTGATACTGATCCATTGTACAAAAAGGTCACTGTCACCACTATCTACTGAGATTACTCTAATATCGTCACACCTGGACATCCCTTGATCAGTGCTGCCATCTTTTGCTGTGCACCTCAGAGCACAGTTAGAAAGAACTCTCTAAACACGCAAATCTTATCTTTTTATTTCTCTGGTCAGTGTTCTATTTAGCTTCCAGTGTATTTTAAATAAAGTATGTGTCCAGGGCATGAAGACATAACTTGTCTTTTCCTTGGCTCAAGAACTCTGCAGCCCTACCTTTTTTTCTTACCCTCTTCTTTCCCTCCACCTTCCCTCTTCCCTGCCCCTCCCCCCAGCAGTTTGACCCCTAAGCCCAAGCATAGTCATAGCACTTTACTTCGATGCTTTTTTTTAAAAAAAACCTTCATTTGAGCTCTGAACTGAGCTGAGGGCCAGCAAGGCCACTGAGAGCAAGACCAGCAGCATCTTGGAGGAGACTCTGAAGTTGCACCTAAAACAGTGCTGAGAGACACAGGACAGGTCCCTTTGTAAAGAGGCACAGAACAATGGCACCTTTCAGATCCCTGCTAGGTGGACCTCACCTTCTGACAAAATGGTTTCTGCTTTGCTCTCGTCAGGTCAAATGCATCTCTTATTACTTTTTTGGACTTTTACCCAGTAGGATGAGGTGGACAGGATGTTGTTAGTGTCTCATTTCTGAAAGGTACAAGCTATGACTTGGGTACAATTTAAAAAAAAAAAAAACAATGTCCAAGCAATCGGTATAGATATTAGAATAGAAGCTTCATCATCATTTACCATTCAGTCTGATGAAACTGTCTTTAAGTCTTCTTCCATGCTCTGCCCTTTTGCTGAAATGTTCTATAAGATTCAATTTTGAACTTATGTCTTCCAAGAAATATTTTTAATCACTTTCACAGATAATTGAGTCTCTACAATTACACACTTAAATAAGATAGTCTGATATTGCCATTTTACCTGAAAAACACTGCACTGATCTTCTGTTTTTTTAGTAAGGCTACATGCTACTTATTTTTTCATTGTTTTTCATACAGAATGCTTTCTGCAATATTCTATTATCATTCCTCTCCACTCTCCCAAAATTTATTTGTTGATATTTGATGTTCTAAGTCAATCTTTCCTGTGTTTTTTCATCTTACATGAGGTCTGACAATTAAGTTCGGGAACCTGCCACCATGAACTTACTTTGGCAGAACTGTACAAACAACTTGGTAAGGTTTTATAACTTTGGTATATCAATGTCTCACAGCTATGTCTGTGTCAAAGTGTGGTGGTGTCTTGCTGAGTGGCATTCATTATTGTTGCATGTTTTTGTCTGCCATCGCTAGACTGAGTTAACTTTCTTGTTATACTTGGCAAGAGTGGAAATGAAATCAGAAACATGTTAGTCCAAGTTTATGGGGACAATACCATGAAGAAAATGGCAGTGTACAAACAGATTAAACATTTTTATGAGGGGAGAAATAGCATCACTGATGAAGAGAGGGCAGTGATGAGCAGAGCTGTGTGTCAAATTGTACACCAAAATTTTCGGTTGACTGAGAGAAGTATAGCAGACCAAATAAACATCAATAGAGAAACAGTTAGGAAAACTGACAATCATGGCATGAGAAAGGTGTGTGCAAAAATGGCCCTGAAGGAGCTCTTGCATTACAACAATACACTAGCTTACATAACACCATCTGTGAGGGAGTTTTTAGCCAGTCATCAAATAACTGTACTGAAAAACCCTCCCTACTCACCTGATCTGGTCCCTAACGACTTTTTTCTTTACCCAAAGATAAAAGATGTATTGAAATGAAGACATTTTGATGACATTCAGGACATTAAGGGTAATGCAATGACAGGTCTGAGGGCCATTCCAGGAAGATAGTTCCAAAATTTCCTTTTGGACTAGGCCTGGCATCAGTGCATAGCTTCCCAAGGGGAGTATTTCAAAGGCGACCATAGTGATATTCAGCAACAAGATGTGTAGCACTTTTCTAGGATGAGTTCATGAATTTAATTGTCATACCTCACATCTGGCATCTTTTTTAATGCACTATTGGAAGATTTCTTTATTTAATGTTTTACATAAAGATCTTTCCTACTCCTCACTACCTTTTTTCATTTTTGTTTTATAAATTTTAACTCAAAATACAGTGTTTCCAAAAAGTCTTTTTAGGGTGCCCACATTGGTAGCTCTCTTTTCATCTACTGATTCTTCTATTATATCTAGTAGTTCCCTCCCCATCATTTTATCCTTTCCATGGAAGAGATACATTAGTCAGTATCACCAGCTGCTACTTCTCATAATAGACCTTGTGTAAGTCTTGTGTTATTATTGGGTTTCTGTGCAGGGCTAGTGGCAATTTGCAGACAGTATGGTATGGCAGACAAGATTATGTGACTGGAAATCCTAAAGAGGGGCCCCTTAATTAGTGTGAATGGGTGGATCCTGTGCTATGTATATGTGTGCTACGCCTGTGCTATGCATTTGGCCCCTCCAGGAGAATTACAGGTAATATAGGGGACTTCAAAAAGCTTGTAGAATAATAAAAGTGAAGGATAAAAATATAAGCTTTATTTTTCAACATAAGTTTCATCTAGATCGTGACAGTATTGGAATTGATGATACCAGCTATTTATTCTATTCCCAAATAATGGAATTTTGTGGGAATTTAGCTGGGTCTCTGCAGTCCTATTTACAGTGTTAACTAAAGAAAAATGGGAGTCTTTAAAGATGTTTTAAGATTAGAAGGCAAAAATAAGTCCAAAGGAACCACAATATAATGGTAACATGGTTGCCTAATAATTTCCAATGAAACTCACAAAATTGTCTATGAAAGTAATAAGCAGGAGTATTATTGTAGTGAAGAATGACTCAGAGCGGAAGCTTTCCCAGGCATATTCTCTTAAAGTTTTGGCTAACTTTCTCAAAACATTCTCATAATAAGCTTATGTAATTTTCTAAGGCCCTCCAGAATTTCGACAAGCAAAATAAACTGAGCATCCCTAAAACTTGTTACCATGACTTTTTCTCTTGACCTGTCACTTTTGCTTTGACTGAACCACTTCTACCTTTTGGTAGCCATTGTGTTGATTGTGCTTTGTCCTCAGGATTGTACTGGTGAAGTCATGTATCATCTGTTACAGTTATTTTAAGAGATGTTTCAGGGGCTTGATTTACTTGTTTACAATTTCCATTGAAAACTCTGCTCTTGTCTGTAGATAATCCAGGCGTTATTGAATGAAATGAAAAACGAGTGAAAAATTTGAATGAAAAATTTGCTCAACTTTAATTTTTCCACTGGAATTATATAAGTAAGATGTATTTGGTGTTGGTTATTTTTTGTGCTCTTAATTTTAAGTCCTCTTTAGTTAGGGCATGGAGAAGGTGAATTTTTTCTTTACAAATTGGTTGATCTACAACTGTAGGTTTCATCTTTAACATTGTCTCATCTCCTCTTAAAATGAGGTATTTGTTTGAATACTGCTTATTTTTTTGACATTTTCCTCATAATTTTTTTGTAAAGCATTAGTGATTTCCAATTTTCTACCAAGGCTTCACCATAATTTTGATGCTTGTTTTTGCTTCAATCTTAGCAGAATTCTTGTTACTCTGATAAGGGCTTTTTAAAAACTGCTTTCTTATCCTTAGGGCCTCAAACTAAACTGAGCTTGTTCAGACATGTTATAACAAGTTGCTACCAGATGATTTTGTTGCAAAAAATATTTTGGAATCTATGCATAGCCTTTTGTACACCTTCCATGAACATTTTAAAGACCCTGCTTATGATAGGAATACTATCTAATACAATAGGATTCACTACACATCATTTTGCCATTGACAGGTGAAAGACAGATTGTTTTTAAATTTTTCATCTGGATTAAAAAGGAATGTTTTTGAAGGGCAAATATAAAAGCAGTTGGCAATTCTTCTCTGACTATGGGGAAAGTAAAACCGTTGTACCTATGGTTTTTGTGCTTTAAGGAAGGTATAGAGTAGTAGCTTGGGCTTAGCAGATGCCCAATATTATATTACTACATTATTGAGATGATTGTTTCTGGTTTCCCAGACACTATTCGGAAAGCAAAACTGATGTGAATGGTTCTGCCTCTTGGTAGAAAAGGAATAAGAGGGCAGTGCCAGGTCAACTTGCCTCATGGTTTGGAGGGCGGCCAAAGCTTCAGTCCTTGGCTGGAGAATGCAGGAAGAGACCAGGTGATGCTTCCAAATATCATTCATCTCAGGCCCTTTCTCTAACCTTCTGCAGTGTCTACAGTGAATGAAAGAGATTAGTGTGTCAGGAAAGAAAAAATATCAGCTATGAACTTACCAGACACAACCAAAACAGATTATGCAAGAGCTGAAACAGATACTGTTAAGAACTCAGGATGGGGTTTAAGGAAGGAGCAGGACTGCAGCAGGAGCTTAGCCACCTATGATTGAGGTAGAAGCCCTCAGCAACCCAGCTGATTTCCAGTATGGATGCAAACTTAACAAGTCCCAAACAGGATTCTCGATTTCCACCTTCTAAAACCTACTTTCCCCTGAATTATTGTCCTACAGCTGCACAAACTAAATGCCATAGACTAGATGGCCTAAATAACCGAATTTTATTTTTTCACAGTTCTGGAGGCTCAAGGTTCAAGATGAAGATATCAGCAGGTTCAGTCTTCTGAGACCTCTCTTTTTGGCTTCCTGATGTCTGCCTTCTTGCTGTGTCCTCAACCTGGGGCTTCTTCTGTTTATATGTATCCCTGGTGTTTCTCTGTGTGTCCAAATGTCCTCCCCTTTATAAGAACACCCACCAGGGAGTGTCAGGATGATGGCGGCCGAGCCAAACTACGTGAGTCCCAATATGAGTGAGTGAGTGTATGGAAAATTTTGTGTATGTGCTGGTGAGCAAGTGGGCATGTGAGTGGTTGACTGAGTGAGGGCTAGGGAGCTAGCAGCCAGGGATCTCCTGGTGTAGCCGCTGGTGCCATAGCTGCTCAGCTTGGACTCTAGCGATTCCCAGGATATAGAAACCAAAAGCCATTTAAAAAAAAATCAACACAGCCCTTCCTGGGAAGAAAATACTGGGAGAGACTGACTAAGTGAGGGCTCATTAGCAAGTGGCCAGGGCCCTCCTGGTGAAGTAGTTGGTGCTGCAGCTGCTCTGCTTGGTCCCTAGTGCTTCCCAGGTTGCAGAAGCCGGGCACCATTTAAAAACAATGTACAAAAGTTTTCCCGTGAAGAAGCAGCAAGGGAAGACTACGAGTTCCAGGCTCTGTCTCACCACTGTAGCAGGAGAGACTACCAGCTCCAGGCTTTGGCTCCCCACTGCAGTGCCTGGCCCGACACTGGCAGCAAGGCCTGCAGAGGGAGCCCAGAGGCAGAGTCCCACTGGAGAAAATAAAAGAGGCACCCCACAACCATTTTGAAAATGGGGCAGGTGAAAGGTGCAGGAAGCAACCAGAGGGGCAGCTCCCAAAATGATGCTGACACACTGGACAACAAAGGCCCTCGGTCCCGGCCTCTGTGAGCACAATTCTCCGCTGGAGTCAATTTCAAACCTTCCCGTGCGTCAATTTCAAGCCCCCCCCAGTCAGTTTCAAACTTGCAAGCCTCCAATCAGTAGCCAGCTTTGTTATGTGTCCAATAGGACCATAACACGGCATTGGCCCCACCCTACTCCCATGCAGCTCCTCCAATAGGAGCATAGCATGGCCCATTCCGGCCCCTGTCAGGCTGATAAATATAGCCCTCTCCCCGCAACTCTCTCTCTCCCTCTCTCTTTCTCTCTCTCTGTCCCTCTCTCCCTCTCTGCAGCTCTCTCCCTGCATCTCTCCCACTTCCTCTCTCTCTCTTTTCTTTTTTCCCATTACAGATTCCCTCTGTAACAACCCTTTAAATAAATATCTTGGTCCTGGCCGGGTGTGGAGTCATTACTGGTGCCAAACTTCTTACATTGGTGCCATGACTCGGATCGGGTGCTCTCCCGCCCTGGTGCGAGTCTAACCCTGTAGGTGGGACCCCCGACCCCGTGCCGGTGGCTGCTCCAGCCCTCCTGGACCTTCCCCACCGTTTTGATCACGTGACCTGCATCCACCAGTGACCATTGGATGGGTGAGTTTCCCAGACACGGAAGCCTGAAACTTGCCTGGGATCACGGGGAGGGGGGAGACTGGCCTTTGATTGTCCGGCAGCTCCTCTGGCCCCAGGGCAAGGGGGAACGCACCCCGCCTCGGCCTTCACAGCCACAGTGGACCCTGAAGGCTTCCTTTTCTCCCTTTCTCTCACCAAGCTACAGCTAAAGGCTCTTTCCTCCTCCTTATCTCTCCCACACCTTTCCACGGCCGCCAGGCTGCAGCGGGCCTCAGGGGTCCCACGTCTGCTGGCCCACAGCGGATTTTGAAGGACTCCCATATCTGTCAGGTAACAGGGAGCCTTGGACGCTCCATGTTTGTTGCCCCACAGTAAGCCCTATTCGACTGGTAGGAATCTCGAACCTGCTCCCACCCACCGCCTGGTCAAGTGCTTTCAGTCTGATCCAAAAATCCTCGTGCTAGGTGCCTTGACCCCCTCGGTTCTCCAGGAGGACCCTGGTTGTGCCAAACCCCTGTAATGACAGGCTTTGCCACAACCACACTTTTCGGACAGCCAACTCTTCGGGGGACGCCCTGTTTAGTCCACCTGTCTGATCATGGGAGGCTCATCATCCCTGCTGGCCGATTCTCCTCTTAAATGCCTTTTAAACAATCTCACTACACTTTCTCTTTCCCCTGACATAAAACCCAAACACCTGATTCGTTTCTGCACACAAGATTGGCCAACATAACCCTTAGACAACCAAAATCAGTGGCCCCCCAGGGGTCCCTCAATCCTGATATTATTCGGGACTTATATAATTTTTGTGAGTGTTCAAAACGGTGGGCAGAGATTCCCTATGTTCAGTCCTTTTCCCTCCTCTGTGAACATCCCCACCTCTGCCTCACTTGCAATCCCTCTAATCTCTACCCTCCACTCATGCTAGCATCTGTCACCTCTTCTACAACTTCTCCTTCTCCCACTGTTCTACGCACACTTCAGCCTCCTCTCCAAAACTCCCCTCCCTCCACTGCAGACACTGTAAGTCCCAGCTCCGCTACCTCCTCCATCTCAGATTTTGACCCTGCAGACAAGCCCCCCCCCTTACAGGTAACCTCAACAGCCTCAGGCTCCCCCTCCCCTACCCCCCTCCTCGGCAGCTCCCCCCTCTACTCTGGCAGCTTGATCCCTATATCCTCCCCTTTCAACCGTTCCCCAGTGTAGCCCTCCGGTAACCCAAACCAAGGCCGCACCGGTCGTCCTAGCAGTTTACTAATACTGATTTAAACTCTATAAAGGGACAAACTCTTTTGGCTATATATGTTATCTCCCAGTCAGCACCAGGTATTAGGTGCAAATTCCAAAAAATTTTAAAAGGGCCCACAAACTCCTCAATTAGAGCTATTAGACATGGCCTCTAAAATCTTTAACAACCAAAAAGAGGTAAGACTACAGGACCACCAACATAAGCAGGAAGCACTTCAGTTTTTATCTACCACTTTAGCAGAAAAAGCCACCACTGATAATCTTCCACCCCAGATGGTCAATAGCAGAAGGGGTACACAGCCCCCTTCCCAGGTTTGTTTCCAATGCTGTCAAAATGGGCATATGGCCAAAGACTGTCAAGCCCTGCCCACCAGCAAAACCCTGTCCCAAATGCAAACAGCATGGACATTGGGCTCATGATTGCCTCGTTCGCCTAGCCAGAGGAGAGCACATGGCCCAGAGGCTTGCTGCAATTAAGGAACACTAGGCATCTTACATAATATCAAAAGGGGATCTCTTGGGCTTGCTCCAGTCAGATTGACTCGACACTAACTTGGTAGCCCCAATGTCTTCGGAACAAACCATTAAACCAACCGAGCCTAGGGTGGAAATATCAGTAGCTGGCGGGGTTATGTCATTTGTTATTAATACAGGGGTTACATGCTTAGCTTTATTTAAATTTCCTGGTCCACTCCTTCCTTCACCCCTTTTGGTTGTGGGGGTACAGGGCATTATATCCAGGCCCCTCACTACGCCATTACTTCCATGTGTTCTGGGAAATAAAATATTTCAACACTTTCTCCTTATTATGCCAACGTGTCCAGCTTCATTATTAAAAGGGGACATTATGACAAAAGTTAAAACTCATATTATTCTTTACCCTGAGCCATCACCACTGTGTTTTTTGGGTGCCTTTTGTATAGCTTTAAATTTCCCTAATAGTTTCACATTGGATCCTATCTAAGCCCTTCCACTGCATATAAACTTATTGCTTTGGTTAAAACCTTAAGGTTAGGAAAAATGTAAAGAAAGTTGTTGGTGTAAGGTATGTTTTTAGTAAGAAAGGATAAAGAAAGGATAAATAATTGTATAGGAAAGAATATTGTATGGTACATTTTTGTTCTATAATAGAATGGCTGGTTGAAGAAAGTATAGAACAAAAATAGAAGGTTTAAGCATGTCGAAAAATGGTATGAGCATGTTGAAAAATGGTATAAGTATGTTGAACATGGTAGGTGAAAGTTTGTAAAAAAAAAAGGCAAGGGAAATTCTGTAAACACTCAAGGCTACAAAAAGGGTTCATAATTTTGTCCTTTATGGCTGGGTAATATTCCATCATGTATATACACCACATTCTTTATCCAGTCTTCTTTCAGTGGACAACACAGTTAGTTCTACACATACATGTTTATTGCAGCATTATTCACAATAGCAAAAACGGCAGTACCATTCAAAAAAATCTTACCACACCCTGCACACAAAATCCTACTGTTCATTTCCCCCCACCATCAGAAATTCCCCTGTTCACAGCTTCAATTCAACCATCACTTGTCAATGTTACCTGTGCCCCAGCTGGCTTCTTCTTCTGGTGCTGTCCCTAAACATCACTTAACTTTTCTTTTAGATATGCTCTCTTCCAGGTTTTCTGTCTACCTCCACAGCCTGCTCCAGGACAACTGGTTACTACCATCCTTGTGCTTATTAGAAGACTGGCCAGAACAAGTCGCTGTTCTACACTTACAAGGAACCTTCATCAAATTCTCACCTGTGGAAATCTACACCTTCAGCGCCTACCTTTGGGCCCTGCTCTGGCTGGTTCTGCACCCTTCCACCACCTTACCCCCACAATGCCCCCGATCAGCAGGAAGTAGCCAGAAAGAGTAATGATGCCCCTCCCCATAAAAAACAGAAAAAGTGGGAATGAAAGGTGCAGGAAGCGACCAGAGGGGCGGCTCCCAAAATGGCACCAACACACTGGACAACAAAGGCCCTCGGTCCGGCCTCTGCGAGCACAATTCCCTGCGCATGCCAATTTCAAAGTCCCGGTGCGCCAATTTCAAACCTTCCCGCGTGCGTCAATTTCAAGCCCCCCCCCCCCACCCCGGGCGTCAGTTTCAAACTTACAAGCCTCCAATCAGTAGCCAGCTTTGTTATGTGTCCAATAGGACCATAACACGGCATTGGCCCCACCCTACTCCCACGCAGTTCCTCCAATAGGAGCATAGCATGGCCCATTCTGGCCCCTATCAGGTTGATAAATACAGCCCTCTCCCCACAACTCTCTCTCTCTCCCTCTCTCTTTCTCTCTCTCTCTCTCTCTGTCACTCTCTCCCTCTCTGCAGCTCTCTCCCTGCCTCTCCTCCACTTCCTCTCTCTCTCTCTCTTACTCTCTCTCTCTTTTCTTTTTTCCCATTACAGATCCCCTCTGTAACAACCCTTTTAATAAATCTCTTGGTCCTGGCCGGGTGTGGAGTCATTACTGGCACCAAACTTCTTACAGCAAGAAAGTGCCCTGACTTGTTCACTATGGTGCAACGGATCTGATCTTAACTTTGGAGGGATCTGATGAGTGCTGAGTCTCAGGTACCCCACTAACTACCCTGATCTAGCTGAGGGACCAAAGATGTGGTCAGAAAAGGATGAAGAAGAACTCCAAAGAGATCAGCAGTGAGTCTGGGGCTGACCCAAACCCCTCCTCTCCAGCAGTCCTCTGAATGTCAGATCTGGGGCACAACTGGGGCACAACTGGGGCACAACTGGGGCACAATCTGGGGCACAACTGGGGCACAACTGAGAGGGACAAACCCTGGCAGAGCCTGGATGTTAGTAGCAATAGAAGTCAATTCCAGGATAGGGCTGGCTGAGGCACTCCCCATGAGTACATGAAATCCCATACCTCCCAACCAGAGGTGATCTCCCTGACCATAGGAGAGTGGAAGAGGAAGACTGCAGCCCACCCACCCCCACTACCCTTCTTCTTCCCCTGCTGTGGACACTGGGGAGAGAGTGAAAGAAGTGGAAGCTCTACAGGAGATAGCAGAGCACCCGAGAGGAACCTGCCACAAGAGGGCAGGGTTTTTATTTTCTTTTTTAAAAATTTTTCTTGCTGGGCTCGGTGGCTCAACCTGTGATCCCGTGCCTTTGGGAGGCTGAGGTGAATAGATTGCCTGAGCCCGCAGGTTCGAGACCCGCCTAGGCAGCGAGACTTCATCTCTATAATAAATCAAAAAATCATCTGGGCATGGTAGCACATGCCTGTAATTCCGGCTACTTGGAAGGCTGAGGTGGAAGGATCACCGGAGCCCAGCAGGTCGAGGCTGCAGTGGCCGGGAGTGGCCACTGCACTCCAGTCTGGGCGACAGAGTGAGACTCCAACTCAAAAAAAAAAATTTTTTTTCTTTTTATTGATTAGAATTTTTTTTTACCTGTTTGTTAATTCATCTAACTTTTAAAATATTTTTCCTTTGTGCATGAATGTGTATGTGAGGCATTGATCTGCATCTCCCCCACTTTTTTTCTTTTCTTTTTATTTCTTCTTCTGTTTTTTGCTTCCTGTTTATGTGTGTATGTGAATGATTGAGTATTCATCTTTCAGTTTTTTTGTTGTTGTTGGTTTGATTTTGCTTTTCTCCTTTTTATTTATTTTTTTTTAGTTTAAGGTGTGTGTGAATATAAGTGTGAGGGTTCAATCGAAATTAATTTTTTCCCCAGTCTTTCTCTTTTTCTTCTCCATTCATTTTGTGCTAGGTGTGTGTGTGTGTGTTTATCTTTCCTGGGTTTTTTCTTTTGGTGTTGTTGTTGTTTGTTTTTGTTTCACTTTGTTGTTATTCCAGTTTGTTTTGGGGTGTATGTATTTATGTCTGTGTGTGTATGTGATCAATTGTTTTTTGCTTTGTTTTCTGCTTTCATTGTTCTATGTTTTTTTTTTTAATTCTTGTCCATCTTATTTCATTCAAGTTTTCTCTACTCTCCTCATTGCTTTCACTGTATCTTGGATTCAGAGGGTACACACATACTCATTGCATCATCATATAAGAGTGGTGGTAGTGAGTGAGTCTCAGGGAACACATACCACAATCAGTGAACATTGTGGTCTGCAAGTAGTTTCTGAATCCTAGCTCCTCATCCCTACCTTATTCGACTTTCATAACTACAGGAGACAGCAAAGCTTCCCATCCACAGTCCTGTTTCAAAATAAAACAAATCCAAAGCCTGGATCAGGGAAGAATAGAGGGTTGAGCAAATATTAGAAGGGAAAGCCTCTCCCACTGCACTGAATAATAGAACTAAAGAGAAAAACAAGAGATCTGTCACAAATGAGGAAAAACAAATGAAGACCACAGGTTATTTCAAGTGAACCAAAGACAAAACTCCTGAAAAATCAGACCTCAGAGCCCAAACAATGGAAATCACCAATGACTGGCCCCAGAATATGAAAGGAATTAGGAAATGGATGGAAAGAGTGAATAAGACTCAAGAAAGACAAGATGCAACACTGAAATAACTTGTAACAGAGATTTTGGCAATAAAATATTTCATCCAGGAAATAAATAATAAGATGACAAACATGGAAAACAGAATTAATATAGTTGAAGAAAGAACCTTAGAACTTGAAGATCAGAACCTGGAATTAACTTGATCTGTAAAAAGCACAGAAAGAAAACTCAGAAAGAAAGAACAAAACCTACAAGAGATGTGTGATTACATCAAGAGGCCAAACTTATGCCTGATTGGTATCTCAAAAGAGAAAAGGGAAGTGGAGAATGCCTTGGAGCAAGTATTCCAGGAGATAATCCAAGAAACTTTTCCCATTTTACCAGAGATGTGACCAAACACAAGATATACAGAAAACCCCCACAAGACATCAAATGAGCAGATCAACCCCTACACACATACTAATTCACCTACACAAAGGAGGCACAAAAAGGAAAAATCCTAAAGGCAGCAAGAGAGAAAGATCAGACTACCTATTGTGGTAGGTTAATCAGAATAGCAGCAGATATATTGGCAAAACCACTAAAAACAAGAAGGGACTGGATTCCAATCTTCAAAGTTCTCAAAGATAAACAACTTCAACCAAGAGTTTCCTACCCAGCCAAGCTCAGCTTCACCAGTGATGGAGAATTAAAATGTTTCCCAGACATTCAATCCCTAAAAGATTATGCAGCTTTCAGACCAGCTCTATAGGAGACACTTAAAAAGGTATTAAGCACAGAAGAAAGAAAAAATAGAATGATCACATACTTCCCAAGAGAACAGCAGAGCACAGAATCAACATAGACTATATCACAACAACAAACTTGAAAACACACATATACATCAACCCCGAAGCCAAAATAAAACAAGCAAACAAAGAAACACTTTATAAGAACCTCATCACAGGGATAAAAAATCACATTTCAATAATTAGCCTGAATGTGAATGGACTAAATGCACCACTGAAAAGACACAGAATGGCAAACTGGATAAGAAACCATGACCCAGTTATTTGCTACATCCAAGAAACTCATCTCAACACAAGGGATGAACACAGACTCAATGTTAAAGAATGAAAAAAGAGTTTCCATACAAATGAATCACAAAAGAAGGCCAGAGTCATGATCTTAATATCAAACAACACAACCTTTAAGGTATCAAAAATTTAAAAAGAAACGACTTTTATATAATGAAAAAAGTTTCAAGAAATATCCATTATAAACATATACACACCAACGCAAGAGTACCAGCATTTACAAAGCAACTACTAAGTAAACTAAAAAAAGATACTAATTCTAACACTATTATAGCAGGAGATTTGAATACCTCACCAACAGCCCTAGATAGATTATTGAGGAAAAACAATTCACAAAGAGATCCAGAACCTAAACTTGACACTTGAGCAAATGGACTTAATAGATACCTACAGAATACTCCACCCCAAAACCACAGAATATACATTCTACTCATCACACATGGAATGTACTCCAAGATCGATCACATCCTTGACCATAAATCAAGCATAAACAAATTTCATTAGCTTGGAATATTGCCCTATATCTTCTCAGATCACAGTAAAATAAAAATAAATATCAACGCCAACAAAATTTCCCCAAAGCCCACAAAGACATGGACACTAAACAGCATGATGCTAAACAACTACTGGGTCAAAAATTAAAATATTCCTGGAAACAAATGAAAATGAAAAAATATCTAAACAAAACCTCTGGGATGCCATGAAGGTATTTCTAAGAGGGGGATTTATATCTCTACGAGCACACATCAAGAAAATGGAAAGATCACAAGTTGAGAGCCTAACAAATCATGTAACTGAGCTAAAAAGAGACTACCAACCCTAACATAGCAGAAAATTCAAACATTAAAATAAAAGTCCAAATATGGGACATAGAGGACAAAAATATCATGGAAAATATCACCAAAACAAAAAGCTTGGTTCTATGAAAGAATTAACAAGATTGAAGGACCCCTAGCCAGAATGACCAAGAAAAAGAGAGAAAAATCCTAAATAAACACAATCAGAAAACAAAAGATCAAATCACGAAAAAGAGAGAAAAATCCCACATAAACACAATCAGAAAACAAAAGATCAAATCACAACTAATTGTGAAGAAATACACAGGATTATCAGAGATTACTATGCATACCAGTATGGAAACAACCTTGATAACCTAAATGAAATGGAGAACTTTCTGACATCACACAACCTCCCCAGGCGGAAACAAGAAGACATTGAGACACAAAATAGACCAATAACAACCCAGGAAATTGACTCTGTCATAAGAAGACTACCTACAAACAAAAAAAAAAACCAAACAAACCTTGGACCAGATGGCTTTCTAGCAGAATTCTACAAAATGTACAAATGTACAAGAAGAGTTGATACCAATCTTATTGAAAGTATTCCAAACAATTGAGAATGATGGAATTCTCCCCAAATCATTTTACGAATTTAACATACCACTGATACCCAAACCAGGTAAAGATTCAACAAAGAGAGAGAAATACAGACCAATGTCCCTTATGAACGTGGGAACAAAAATCCTCAACAAGATTCTAGCAAATCGGATCCAAAAACACATCTCAAAAATCATCCACTTTGACCAAGTAGGTTTCATCCCCAGGATGCAGGGTTGGTGCAAAATCTTCAAGATCATAAATGTAATTAAATACATCAACAAGATGTATTTAATTGTAAAATGTAAAAACAAGAATCACATGTTATCTCATTAGATGCAGAAAAAACTTTTGATAAAAACCAACATCCCTTCTTGATAAAAATCCTCAAACGCCTAGGTATAGAAAGAATATACCACAAAATGGTAAGGGCATCTAAAATAAACCCATAGCAAACATATTACTGAGTGGAGAGAAACTGGAAACATTTCCCTGAAAACTGGAACAAGACAAGGCTGCCCACTCTCACCCCTCTTGTTCATCATTGTGTTGGAAGTCCTAGCTCAGGAAATTAGACAAGAGAAGGAAATCAGGGGTATCCAAATAGGAAAAGAGGAAATTAAGTTATCCCTCTTTTCTGATGATATGATTCTATACCTTGAAAATCCAAAAGAATCTCTCAAAACCCTGCTTGCACTGTAAAGGACTTTGGCAAAGTCTCAGGGTACAAAATAAAAGTGCAAAAGGCAGTTGCATTCTTATACTCACACAACAAGCAGGCAGAGAACTAAATAAAGAGCACAATCCCATTCACAATAGCCACACAAAAAAAGAGAAATACCTCAGCATCTTCCTAACCAGAGAAGTGAAAGACCTTTACAATGAGAATTACAAAACTGCTCAAAGAAATCCAAAAAGACACAAACAAATGGAAAAATATCCCATGCACATGGATAGGAAGAATCAACATTGTTAAGATGTCCATCCTATCAAAGGCAATCTACAGATTCAACGAAATACCCATTAAATTACCAACACCATTCTTCTCAGACCTGGAAATGACAATACAGAAATTCATATGGAAACATAAATGACCATGAATAGCCAAAAAAATTCTTAGCAAAAGAAACAAAGCAGGAGGTATCACACTTCCAGACTTCAAACTTTACTATAAGGCTACAGTCATCAAAACAGCCTGGTATTGGTACAAAAACAGGCATGTAGATCAATGGGACAGGATAGAGATTCCGGAAGCAAAGCCTCAATTCCACAACCAACTAATCTTTGACAAAGCCTCCAACAACAAACACTGGAGAGAAGAGAACCTATTCAGTAAATGGTGCTTGGAAAACTGATCACATGCAGAAGATTGAAACAGGACCCCTACCTATCACCATACACAAAAATTAACTTTAAATGGATCAAAGACCTAAAAGTAAAACCTCAGGCTCTAAGAATCTTAGAAAATGCAGAAGACACCTTTATGGAAATTGGAACTGGCAACCAATTCCTGATCAAAACCTTAAGTTCCCATACCATAAGAAATAAGCTATACAAGTGGGACCTCTTCAAACTGATGAGCTTCTATAAAGCAAACCATCAAGAGAGTGGGGAGACAGTCCTCAGAATGGAAAAAAATATTGTCCAACTGTATATCGGACAAAAGCCTAACATCTAGTATCTACAAAGTACTGAAACGCACCAAAAGGAAGAAAACAAACAACTCCATTAAAAAGTGGACAAAAGATGTAAATAGATGCTTCTCAAAAGAAGATATACAGGCAGCCAACAGACACATGAAAAAGTGCTCAGCCTCACTCATCATCAGAGAAATGCAAATCAAACCCACATTAAGATACCATCTAACCCCAGTAAGTATGGCCATCATTAATAAAACAAACAACAACAGATGCTGGTGAGGATGCAGAGAAAAAGGAATGCTTTTACACTACTGGTGGGAATACAAACTAGTGCAATCTCTTTGGAAGGCAGTGTGACAATTTCTGAAAGAACTATAAATTGACCTTCCTTATGACCCAGCTATCTCCCTATTGAGATTATACCCAGAGGAACTCAAATAATTCTACAAAGAAGATACTTGCACTCACATGTTTATTGCAGCTCTATTCACAATAACAAAAATATGGAACCAACCATTTTTTTAATCCAGTCCATCAAAGCTGGACTAGATTTAAAAAATGTGGTACATATCCACAATGGAATATTATGCAGCCATAAAGAAGGACAAACATATGGACTTTGCAACAACTTGGATGGATTTATAGTTGATCATACTCAGTGATCTATCACAGAAATGAAGGACAGAGTACCATATGTTCTCACTCATAAGTGAAGCTTCAACAATTATCATACTATAAGAAAGCGATTAGCAGTAGTGGGAAACTGTCAGGGGGTGGGATTGGCAGTTGAGGGAAACTGCTAGGGGAGGGAGGGGCATACCTCATCAACAAGGGTACCTTCATAATCAATGTTTGTATACCTAACCCTGAATTGTACCCCACATCTTTATAATTAAAAAAAATAAAAAGTAAAAAAAAAAAAAGAAGAAAGAAAACTGATCTATCCCCTGAGTTCGAGATCCACCTTCAGAATTCTGTATACTGACAAATATAGAAATGGAAAATTTTTATTTTCAGTTTATTGGATGGATTAAGTACCTCAGCATTTCTTACTGAGTATGTGATAGAATACATATATAAAATAAGGTATATTATATGTTTTTTGTCCTAAAACATTTTGCTGAATAGTTGTTGAAACAATGCTCATCTTGTAATATTTAACGATCAGGATGGAGCCCATCAGTATTATGTGGTTGGTTTATATTTTCTAGTGACTCATAAAATAAGATACATTTCGTGTACAACAGTGGTTGTCAACTTTCTTTTCCCTACCCCAGCATAGGCCATACTCTTAACTGTACCACTGGTTGATAGTTGTAGTGATTGATTTGGAGTTTGAGAATAACTATCCTCAGAGGCAATATTTGAATTGCTGGCGATTGTGATTTACCTTCTTTGCAGAATATGCTTTCTTTTCTCCCTATGTCCTGAGAGCTACTAATGCCGAATACAGAAATACAGTCGAGGAACAAATTAACCATTCTCATAGTAAACCAGTTTGTTAACTTTAGATTTTTTTCCCCCAATAATGTGAGTATACCCATTGCTGACAGTGGAGGACATGCAATGAAAACGAGACTTTTGAGAAGTGTCTATTCATATCTTTTGCCCACTTTGTAATGGGGCTGTTTGTTTTTTTCTTTTCAGCAAATTTGAGTTCCTTGTAGATCCTTGATGTTAGGCTTTTGTCAGACCTGGAGTTGGCAAATATTTTTTTCCCAGTCTGTGGGCTGTCTCCCTGCTCGCTTGATGGTTACTTAAAGATCTGAATATCACATATTCTCACTCATAAGTGAACCTTGAACAACTGCCATAATACTATAATAAAAGGATTGACAGTAGTGGGAAACTTTGGGGGAGAGGGGGACAGGGAGGTGATATTGACAGTAGTCGAGATCTGCCTGTGGACACCTCATCAACAAGGGTAACTGCACAAGGAGTACTTGTATACCTAACCCTGAATTGTACCCCACAATTAAAAAAAATATATATATATATAAAAGAAAAAGAAATTGGGACTTATTTAAGACATTCACAAGAAGTATTAAGTTATACCGTCTCCTTTCAGAAGAAGGTAAACTTCAGTATGCAGTGTGTTATATGGAGAAAAGAGCTATTAAGTGATAACTGTACAACCATCCTGCAGCCTATTGGTGGCTTATATTTATCTCTTGGTTCAAGTTCTGCCCTTTGGAGAAATACTGAACAAGTCTTTCATTCTTTTGTGACAGCCCTCTGAGTTTTTGAAGATGTTTGTTGTGTTTTCAGGTTAAAACATCCCTTCCCCTTAGTTCATTTACTCTGCATTTGTTCAATAAATATTTAACTGAATTCTTTAAAAAAAAAAAAAAGTATCTTTTTGTCCTACTGAGGATTCCTCAAATCTTAATGTTAATGAAGTTTAATTGATCTGAGAATTTCAATGTCATATTTTAGTATATTTCTACCCTTTATCTTTAAATATTTTGATTGTATTAATACATTTTATCCAAGAAAGATAACCAAGTGGAAATAACTGAATATACAATCTTACACACACTACTCATAGCCACATTGAGATATCAATAGTGAGTGGAAGAAAATGAGAATATTAGGCCCTATATTTATATTTCTATTATAAAGACACAAATTTATTATCTGAATTTTGATCTCTGAAACTGCTCAGAGTGTGTTTATCTCCTTCACTGATACTGATGTACAGCAAGGCCACTGTCTACTAAGATTAATATTGTCACACCTGGACGTCCCTCGATCCTTGCTGCCATCCTTTGCTGCACACCTCACAGCACAGAGAAATTTCTCTAAAAATGCAAATCTTGCCATTTCATTTCTCTGGTCAGTGTTCTATTTAGCTTCAGATGTATTTTAAATAAAGTATACCTCCACAGAATGAGGAAATAGCTTGTCTTTTCCCTGGTTCAAGAACTCTGCAGCCCTACCGTTTTTTTCTTACCCTCTTCTTCTTCCACCCTCCTCCTTGCCCTTCCCCCGACAATTTGATCCCCTAAGACCCAAGCACTTTCCTCCTGTACTTTTTCTGAACTTTCATTTGAGCTCTGAACTGAGCTGAGGGCCAGGAAGGCCACTGAGAGCAGGACCAGCAGCATTTTGGAGGAGACTCTGAAGGTGGACCCAACACTGTGTTGGGGAACACAGGGCAGGTCCCTTTATAGGGAAGAACAGAACAACGACACCTTTCAGATCCCTGCAGGGTGGACCTCGCCTTCTGATAGAATAGTTGCCGCTTTGCTCACATCAGGTCAAATGCATCTCTTACTACTTTTTTGAACTTTTACCCAGTAGGATGAGGTGGACAGGATGTTGTAAGTGTCTCGTTTCTGAAAGGTATAAGTTGTGACTTGAGCAAAGTTAAAAAAAAAAAAAACGATATCTAAGCAATCAGCACAGATATTAGAATTGAACCTTCCTCATCATTTGCTATACAGTTTGTTTAATGAAACTATTACTTTGTCCTTTCACTGTGTTGTTAGTGTGTGGGTATCTGCACACAGGTGTATATGTGTGTCCTATAGTCAAAAGATTTTCAAACCTTTCAAAATCTCCTACTTTGACTATTCCCCAAACTCCATCATCCATATTGTTTGTGTATTCTAATATATATGATATTTTGCTAAATGTGTAATTATATAAAGTTTTTTTTGGAACCTTGAAAAGTGTGAGGAAAATACACACTTAGACACACATGGATGACAGGAGGTCAACCCTCTGTCTGCTCAGGCTCATAGAAATTGTCCAAAATTCTCTGGATCTGGCTCTAATCAGAAACCCTTCATGGTATAGGATACAGGTCACCTAAGATATTATATTCTTATTAATATTTTGGGGGGGTGTCAATTAAGCAGAAGTGGCCAGAGAAACCACCAGGGAATTTCTAGAGTTGACACAATTAATACACACTCCCTCAAAATTGCCACACTATTCATGTCTTTAAGTCTTTTTCCATGCTCTGCCCCTTTGCTAAATGTTCTATAATATTCAATTTGGGCCTTATTTCTTCTAAGAAATATTTTAAATCGCCCCTCACAGCTAATTGACTACCTACAATTACACACTTAAATAAGAAATTCTGATACCCCCATTAATGTCTGAAGTGCACTGCACTGAGCTTCCATTTTTTAATCAGTTTCTATGCTGTTTTTTATTCAGATTGTTCTTCAAACTGAATGGTTTTTTTTTTTTTTTTGCGATATTCTAATATCATTCCTCTTTACTGAAATTTATTGTTGATATTTGATGTTCTAAATCAATCCTCTTATGTTTTTCATCTTATATCTGGTATCTTTTTTTATGTGTTTTGGAAAGATTTTTTAATTTAATCTTGTAAAGAGTCCTTTTCATATGCCTCACTAGCTTTATTTAATTTTTGTTTTTAAAATTTGAACTCAAGATACTGTGTTTCCAAAAAGTATTTTTAGGGTACCCACATTGGTAGCTCTCTTTTCATGTAATAATTCTTCTATTGTATCTAGTAGTTCCCTCCCCATCCTTTTATTCTTTCCATAAAAGATATATATTAGCACCACTGGCTGACACTTATCATAATGGATGTTGTATAAGTCTTATGTTATTGTTAGGTTTCTGAGTGGGGCTAGTGCCAAATTTTGGATAGTGTGGTTAGAGAAATGGCAGGGAGGACCATGTGATCTGAGTGGAAGTCCTTCAGACATTGGTCTCTGAGCTTCCTGATCTGGGTTCTTATTAGAGTTCCTACATCTTCAAAGATAGAATGCAAAATTAGATGAGCTCATTGCTGGGAAGCACTCCTCTCTTTTTATCGCAGGACCTTATCTCACAGTCCCTCTTTCCCCGAACCTGTCTCTTACCTGTCAATCTCCCCCTTGCCCACTACCTCCTTATACAGAACTTCTCTTAATCCTTACACTCCTGATGATGAAAGTCTAATTTTATGGCTCTCAAACAAGTATGAACCCTTTAACTTGGCAATGAATGAGGTCATGTATATCTAAGGATTTTCAGAGAATGTCTCAAAGCACTGAGGTCAAGCAACAAGATGATAATTATAATTATGTTACTTGAGAAATAATTCAAAATAATAATTTTAAGTAAGTTTAGTCAAATGCAAAGTAACATTGATTAGCAATACAAAGAAATCTGAAAAGCATCAGAATATGAATGAAAAATTTACAGAAGAGATAGATATCATAAGAAAAACACAACTAAGATTCTGGTGGTAAATAATTCAATAAATAAAATAATACAATAACACATTTTAACAATAGACTAGGTTAATCACAATAGAGAATTTCAAAACTTGAGGACAGGTATTTTGACATAATCCAGTAACACAAAAAGTAAACAAAAAGAATAAGGAAAGTCAATACAGCCTATGGGACAAATAAAGCAACCAAGTGTTTGAATATTGAGTCTTCCAGAAGTAAAATAGAAAAGCAAAGGCATAGAAAAAAATAGGCTTAACAAAATAAATAAGACAAAACTTCTGAAGTCTAGTAAGCAATTTAGGCATCCAAATAGGAGTTCAAAAGAGAAAAATACAAAAGCTCAAAAAAAAATTTCCCAAATCAATACCAACTGCAAATGTATTCTCCAAGTCACATAATAGTTTAGCCGTCAAAAGTCAGGCAGACAGAATTCTCAAAACAGTAAGACCAAAGCCTTAAGTCCCATATAAAAGAATCCCCATCAGATTAAAAGTAGATTTTTCAGCAGAAAACTTTAAGCCAGTAGAGAAAAAAATGATGTATTCAAACAAAGAAAAAAAAACTGCAACACAAAATCACTATCCCCAGAGAAGCAAACCTTCAAAATGAAGTCAAAATAACATCTTTCTCAAGCAATAAAAAACTTAGGACACTAATCACAACTAGATTATCCCTATAAGAAATGCATAAAGGAGTCCTACATCTGGAAGCCAAGAACAATATCTACCATTGTGAAAACACAGAGAGGAAAAAATTCACTGATAGAGTAGACACAAAAATGAGGAAGAGAAAGGACTTAAATGTTACCACTACAGAAAACT
Organism: Carlito syrichta; assembly: GCF_000164805.1. NCBI lineage: Eukaryota > Metazoa > Chordata > Mammalia > Primates > Tarsiidae > Carlito > Carlito syrichta. Next base: position 650,493 of record NW_007253987.1, read on the forward strand.
ACCAATCTGCAATGATAAACAGCAATAGACACTGAAAAGCACAAAGCATATACAAACAATAAAAAAATTAACAAAATGATTGAAATAAGTCTTTACATATCAATAACAATCTTATATATAAATGGAAAAATCACCCAAACAAAAGATATAGAATTGCCGGGCTCGGTGGCTCAGCTTGTAATCCCGCGCCTTTGGGAGGCTGAGGTGAGTGGATTGCCTGAGCCCGCGGGTTCGAGACTTGCCTGGGCAACTTGGCGAGACCTCATCTCTACAATAAATCAAAAAAGTAGCCGGGCATGGTAGCGCGCGCCTGTAGTTCCAGTTACTTGGAAGGCTGAGGTGGAAGGATCGCTGGAGCCCAGCAGGTCAAAGCTGCGGTGGCCGGGAGAGGCCACTGCACTCCAGTCTGGGCGACTGAGTGGGACTCCAACTCAAAAAATAAAAAAGATATAGAATTGCTGAATGTATATATATATATAGACTCAATTATATACTTCGTACAAGAAACTCATTTCACTTGTAAAATCACATGTGACTGAAAGTAACAGGATAGATGAAAACATTCCAAGCAAATGAAGACAAAAATCTAGCAGGAATAACACACTTATACTATGTAAAACAGACTTTAGTTCAAAAACAGTAAAAAGATATAAGAAAGGTCATTATATATTGATAAAGGGATCAATCCAGCAAGAGGATATAACACTAAATGTAAATGCATCCAACACCAGTGCACTCAGATAAGTAAAGCAAATATTATTAGATGTAAAGGGAGAGATAGAGTCCAGTAATATAATAATTGGAGACTTTGACAGTTCCCTCCAAGAATTAAACAGATAATAGGGAAAACCAAAAAACAAACATTGGATTAATATAAACTGCTCTTTAGAGCAAATGGACCTAATACACGTTTTCAGAACATCTTATTTAACAGTGACAGAATACACATTCTTCTCACCACCACATGGAACATTCTCCAGAATAAAGCATATGTTAGGCCTCAAAAGAATTCTTAACAACAACAACTATATATATATATATATATATATATATATATATATATAATATATATATATTATTTTCTCAGATCACTGCAGAATAAAATTAGATACCAATAACAAGAATTTGGAAACTGTATAAATACATGAAAATTAAGTAATGTCTTCCTAAATGACAAGTCAATGAAGAAATTAAGAAGAAAAGTAAACTATTTTTCAAAATATTGAAAATGGTCACACAACATATTGAAACCTATGGGATACAGCAACAGTGGTGTTAATAGGAAAGTTTATACTAAAGCATGTTTACATTTAAAAGTGGAAAAATTTTAAATAAACAACTTAATGATGTCCTTTAAGGAAATAGAATAGCAAGAATAAAACAAACCCAAAATTAGTAGAAGAAAAGTATTACAAAAATTAGAGAAAAACTGAATTAAATAGACACTAATAAAAACAACAAAAATCAACATAACCAAAAGTTGCTTTTTTGAAAAAATAAAATCAATGAATTGGTACACATATTCACCAAGAAAAAAAAAAAGAGACAGAGAAAAGCTCCAAATTATCAAAATCAGAAATGAACAAGCACATTTTACAATTGATACCACAGAAATAAAAAAGATCATTTGAAATTGTTATAAACAAATCTACACTAAAAAACTAAAAAACCTGGAGAAAAATGATTAATTTCTGGATACATAAAACCTACAAAGATTGAACCAGAAAGAAATAGAAAAAACCTGAACAGACTAATAATGAATAAAGAGATTGAATCGATAACAAAAATTTCTCCTAAATCAGAAAATCCCAGGACTGAATTGGTTCACTGTAAAACGCCACTAAACTTGCAAAGAAGAACTAATACCAATTCTTCTCAAACTATTCCCCCAAACTCAAGAGAATGGAATTCTTCCTCACTCATTCTACAAGGTCAGCAGTACTGATTCCAAAACCAGATAAGAACAATAGCAACAAACATTACATACTTGGAGAATATAGGCATAGAAATCCCTAGCAAAATATTAGAAAACTGGATTCAAAACCACATTTTTAAAAAGGCAATACACGATGATCAAATTGGACTTATCTCTAGGATGTAAGGATGGCTCAATCTATGCGAGTAAATAATCATGGTACGTCATGCAAACAGAATGGAAGACAGAAGCCATATGATCTCAATTGATGCAGGAAAAAACCTTTGATAATAAACAACATTCTTTCATAATAAAACCTCTTCACAAACAAGGCATAGAAGAAATATGAGGTCTGTCAAATTAGGTTCACAAACCTTCCTAGAAAAAGTTCCGCATGTCTCATTGCTGAATATAATTTGGTCATCTTTGAAGTACTCCCCTTGGGAAACTATGCACCAATGCCAGCACCTGGTCCACCTGTCAAAGCGATTTTGGAACTCTTTTTCTGGAATGGCCATCAGAGCTGCCATTGTTATTTATTGAGGTCTGACAATTAAGTTCACAGACTTGCCACTGTGCACCTACATTGGCAGCACTAAAAAATAACTGTAGAGGAACACTCTATCTACTGGCCTGATCTGGTTCCCAATGACTTTTTTCTTTACTCGGAGATAAAGGAAATATTGAAAGGGATGACATTCAGAACATCAAGGAAAATAGGACAGTGGCTCTGATGGCCATTCAACATAATAATGCCCATACTTGACAAACTAAACGGGGAAAAGCTAAATGTCATTCCTCTAAGAATTGGAACAACATGCCACTTTTACTAAAGGTGTACTAGAAGTCCTAGCCAAAGCAAACAGGCACAAGAAAGAAATAACCATCCAAATTGGAAAAGAGAAAAATCAGATTTCCCTTCTTTGCAGATGACATTATCTATAGAAAACTAAACTCCATAAAAGACTCTTAGAACTAATAAATTCATTAATATTGTGGAATAAAATATAAATATAAATAAAATATATTAATATTGTGGAATAAAATATAAATAAAAAAATAAATATAGTACAATCAATAGAAGTTCTGTACACCAACAAAAACTAGTAGAAAAGAAAGCAAGAAAGCAATGCCATTTACAAAGTTACAAAAAACTAAACTAGTCAGTAATAAACTTAATAAAGCACGCTGGTACTTCTAAGATGTATGGCTTTGAAAAAGACACACAATCATATTACATTTTTGTTCCTTCATCTGAAAAGTAAACATGATGCAAGAAATCGTCAAAGGGATACTGTAAAGACTAAAGACCTAATAAACATAAAGCATTCATAACCATGGTAGGCACAACTGAATGATCAACAAATCATGAGATATACAGCCATATATGTATAAAAATTTATTGTAGGATAAAAATCGCAATTTAGTCATTGAAGAAAAAGTGGTTACTCAATGTTGTTTGGGGATAATTATGAATTTAATTATTTTTAAAAATGGTTTTAGGTCTAAAACTTTAGAGTATGAAGTTTCTCAATGCAACTGGACAAGTTGCTTAAAGAAATTGGAATTACATGGCATTTTTATGATCTGGATTCAAAAGTCAATAAACATCACTTCTGAAATACTCTAGCATCTTGATAACAAAATATGGTAGCAATTTATGTACTGTCAATGTTCTTAAGTAGGTGTGACAAAGGACCTGTTACGAGAGAAAATTTACATGTTCACCTAAAAGAAAAGTAATTTGTTTGGTATTCACTTAAACATAATTTCTTTTTTTAAAGATACATGCTCATCTGCTTTTTGTGTATCTGATAACAGTATGAGGGAGATATGTGTTGACTTATATGGCATATGAAAGAAGCTGTGATTGTATTCTCTATGACATCAGAAGAAGAGCAGTTGAGTTCACAGCATCATCTGACATTGCTGAAATAGTGGTGAGCAGAGGCTACAGACACTTGATTTGGGTCTCATGAGCAACATCTCCTCATACAACCCAAACCACAAAGGAAGTAACACCAGCTCTAATGCCTGGAGCTGGGAGATGCTCTTAGGCAGAAGACTAAAAACCCTAAAAGTATTATATAAATTTATCCTTTTTAGATAACTCTCTGACCAGTCTGCCTCCTGTCTTTCTAAAATGTTAGATTTTGGCTAAGTGCCGTTAACCACATTTGTAATCCCAGCACTTTGGGAGTCCAAGGTGGAGGATCACTTGAGCCCAGGAGCTCGAGACCAACCCGGGTAACGTAGTGAAATTTCGTCTCTACAAAAAAATTTTAAAAACTATCCAAGGACGGTGGCATGTACTTCTAGTCCCAGCTACTCCAGAAGCTGAGGCAGGAGTGCCTAAACCCAGGAGGTTGAGGCTGCGGTAAGCTGTGATCATGTCACTGCACTCTAGCCACAGTAACAGAGTGAGATCACAATGTAAAAATAAGATAAAAATTAAATTTAAAAGATAACACGATATTAGATTTCTTGTGACAAATGCGGCAATATTGATTAAATGGTACTCACAAATTAGGCCAATGGCTCACCAGAAAAATGCATAAAGGTGTGACTAAAGAGCCATATGCATGATCTTTAATGCCAGGGATTTATAACCGAGAAAAAGAAAAGGAAGAAATTAATCATGAAGTTGGCTGTGTGAGTATTTTTTTATGAAGACCAGGAGGAAAACAGCATAGTAGAAACTTTGTAAACATGCTTATGATTTAAAAACAAGATTATTTACCCAGAAAAATAGTTCTTTCTCACCTTACCTGGTTAGATTCTAAGGAAAGTTATACTTTAACCATCTCCTAATACTAGTTTTTAGTGTGTTCTCTGAACATAATTTTTTCTCAGCTTCCTGGAACTAAATAAATATAAGTAAATAGGAAGGAAGTGATGGATCACAGTAGGAAAACTTAGGTTTTGGAGACTGACTGCTGTCTACCATTTACTACCTTTATAACAACCTTGGCCTGGAGCTTAGTTATCTCATCTATGAAACTGAGGTAAGAATAAAAATGATACATAGCCGGGCTCGGTGGCTCAGCCTGTAATCCCATGCTTTGGGAGGCTGAGGTGAGTGGGTTGCCTGAGCCCGTGGGTTTGAGACTTGCCTGGGTAACTTGGGAAGACCTCATCTCTACAATAAATCAAAAAATTAGCCAGGTGTGGTAGCGCTTGCCTGTAGTTCCAGTTACTTGGAAGGCTGAGGCAGAAGGATTGCTGGAGCCCAGCAGGTCGAGGCTGCGGTGGCCGGGAGTGTGCCACTGCACTCTAGTCTGGGCGACAGAGTGAGACTCCAACTCAAAAAAAAAAAAAAAAAAAAAAAAGATACCTACCTAATAAATGATTTTGCAGATTAATTTGCATACAATAAATGTTTAATAAATATTTCTTATTATAATTAATCATGACTAAGATAGGTTCACAGAATGTGAATATCTTAAAAAATTGTAAAATGTATGTTTATGGAAACAAAGCATCAAATTAAAATATATAAGCAAGTGTCATAATAGTGTAGCCAGAACTTTTTTTTTAGGTAAATCTAAGCAAAGTATAATTACCAGAGACTATTGTGCTTAATTGCTTAGTTCAGTGGAGGTAACAATCCTTCTATTCTAATTCACAAGAACTTCTCCCAGACCACAGGGACTCAGTGCCACTCCCTCCCTCTCAGTACAAGTTTATCCACTGTGTCAAGGTTCACCTTTCCTCGTAGACCACACTTATGTGGTTCCAGGTCCACTACTGGATGGTAGAATTGAAGAATATTGTTTTCTGTTCCATGCAAAAAGCTTCTCACTTTTCAGGAGGACAAGTGGGTGTGAAAGATAGGTATGAAATTTACATTTCACTGAAAGGGAAAATGGAAAAGGATTTTAAGTAAAAAAAGTAATATGATGTAATTTCTATTTAGAAAAAAAATCACTCTGGCTATTGTGAGGAGAAATGATGCAAGATGTAGTGGAAGCAAGAATGTGACAAAGACCAGTAAAGGCCGTTACAATCCCCTAGGAGAGAGAATCATGGCCAGAACCAGATCTTAAGAAGATATTATATGAGTGGTCATATTTTGGAAGTATTTTGATGTGGTGCCAACTCGATTTGCTAAAGGGCAGGACTTGAAGGAGAGAAGATAAAAATGAGCTCAATATTTTTGAACAACTAGATGAAACAGCTGTCTGAGAAAAGACAACTGACAAAACTTGGGATAGTGTGAGGAACTGATTATGTTCCCCCATAATTATAGTTGAGGCACAGACCCCCAGTTCCTCAAAATGTGATGGTATTTGAAGAAAGGGTTTTTTAAAGGTGATGAAACAAAAAGAAGGTTGTTGGGGTGTTCCTTATTCAAATAGACTGGTGTTTTTATAAAAGAAAAGACATTAGGACACACAGACGAACACCAGGAGAAATTCTGTATGAGAAAATAAAAAAATCTTGAATCCAGGGAGAGGTCTCAGAACTGAACCTGTTGACAGCTTGATCTTGGATTTTAAATCTCCAGAAATATAAGAAAATATATTTTTGTTGTTGAAGTCACCCAGTTCTTGGTGTTTTGCTAGGGAAGCCATAGCAAACTAACGTGAAAGAGCAGGTTTTAGGAGACAAAAATCAAGAATCCTATTTGGGACTTTAACATCCATCTTAGAAGGCAAGTGGATTGCTTGAGGGCTTCAACTCACTTAAAGGTGCCTAAGCTCCTGCTGTAGTCCTGCTGCTTGCTTTAATCCTACTCTAACTCTTTGACAGTGTCTCTTTCAGCTCTTTTGTCACCTCTGTTTTCATTGTGTGTGGTGAGTTCATAGCTGATATTTATTTTTTCTGATACACTAATTTCTTTCACTCATGCAGCCATTGGAGAAGGTCAGGGAAAGAGCTTGTGCTTAGTGATATTTGGAAGCATCACCTGCTCTCTTCCTGTACTCACTAGCCAAGGAGAAGCCTGCTTTCCTCCAGTGTCTTCACCTGTACACACAATAAGGAACATCTGCCTGGCTCTCCTCACGCTTCTTCTCTTTGACATACTTTGACATACCTTCCCTACCTCAAGTGCTACTGCCATAAGCCATCTGGGCATGATTTCTCATTTCCAGTTTATATTCAATACTGTGTCAGAGAAACTAGAGCCAGTCATCCCAATAACAAGAAGGTAACCTCTAGACCACAGCAACTCTTCTTTTTCTCACATAAATCCCAGATACAAAGTGTTTCAGTTCTCACATAACCAGAAAAGAATTGGCAACTGGTAATATATTTCCCCTTTGGAGAACATTTTTAATTGTGCTAGGAGAATAGTAAAACAATCTGCTGGTTACCTGGCAATGGCAAAGTGATCTGTTGCAAACTCTATTGTATTAGGAAGTTTTCCTATAATATGAGAGGTCTTCAATTGTTCATGGACAATGAATTATAAAAAACTATACATGGATTTCAAATTTTTTTTGCACTAAATGCAACTTGTACTAATTTGTTAAGACATGCTTGAAAAGGATCTAGTATAAGACACTAAGATTTATGTGACAACAGTTTGATAATAGACCCAATCAGAGCACCAAGAATTCTGCTAAAATTAAAGCATGAAGAAACATCAAATTTATGGTGAAGCTAAGTTGAAGGAATGGGGAATCATTGATGTTTTAAATAAAGTTTATGGGGACAATCTAATGAAAATGACTGGTTTGAAATAGCTAACTTTAAGAGCAGATGAGATGATGTTGATTTGAAGATGAATCTTACAGCAGCAGACTATTCATATCAATTTGTGAAGAAAAATCTTTTGTTGTACCCTAATTGAAGAGGACTGACAATAAACATCACAAACAATAACCATACTACAGAATTTCAATTGGTTAAGCTTATATGGATCTAATTGAAAAATGAAAATTGAGCTATCTTTCTACTAAGTGGGTGCCAAAACTGTTGTACTAAGATCAGCTGCAGACAACAGCAAAAATTCAATGGAAATTCTAAACAAGTAGGTGAAAGATGCTGAAGCATTTCGTGAAGAACTGTAACAGAAGATGAAACATGGTTGTACCAGTATGATGCTGAGGACAAAGCACAATCAAAGCAATGGGTACCAAGATGTGGTAGTGGTACAGTCAAAGCAAAAGTAGCAAATGTCATGGCAACCGTTCCTTGTGGATGGTCAAGGTATTTTTATGTTGAGTTTCTGGAGAGCCAAAGAATAATGCCATCTGTTTTTATGAGTGTTTTCAGGAACTTAGTCAAAGCTTTAGGAGAAAAATTCCAACAAAATTTTACTAGAGAGTCCTTTTCTACCATGACAATGCTCCTTCTCATTTCTTATATCAAAAAGGCAATTTTCTTAGGCTTTTGATGGAAAATCATTAGACATCTACCTACAGAACTGATTGTCTCCTTAAAACTTCTTTTTGTTTTCTAATCTTAAAAATTCTGTAAGGGCACTTTAGTTTTTTTTCAGTAAATAATGTAAAATAAGACTGCAGTGACATCATTAAAGTCCCAGGACACTCAGTTTTTTGGGCATGGACTAAATGGCCGGTATCATGGTTTATAAATGTACCTTGAACATGACATTTATAAAGTTTATATTTTTAATTTTTAAAATATAATTCAATTTTTTTCTGCCTCTTTTAAGTTCTCTCATTCTACCTGCAAAATTTATAAGAGACCAGACCAGACCCTCAGTGCACAATACAGGATCCACTATGCACACTGGTCAAGGGACCTGTCTAAGATTTCCAGTCATATGGTCCTTCCTGCCATACCTCCATACTTCTATCCTCAAATTACCACTAGTTCTGCACAAAAACTTAGTAATAGCACAATAACTACACAATAACTGAAATGTTAACAGGCAGCCTGTGATACTGACTAACCTAGACCTTCTATGAAAAGGTTAAAAGGGTGAGCAGGTAACAACCAGACGAAATAGAGGAACAGCATATGAAAAGAGATTACTAATGTGGGCAGGCTAAAAAGCCTTTAAAGAAGCACAGTATCTTGAGTCCAAATTTTAAAAACAAAAAGGAAACAAAAGTAGTGAGGAGCATGATAGACTATTATTTAAAAGGTTAAATAAAGAAATCCACCAAAAACGCATTACAGAAGGAGTCAGATATATGACAAAAAAAGATAAAAAATAAACACAGAGAGGATTGACTAAGAACATCAAATGTCAACAAAATTAGTTTCAAAAAGAGGGTAGCAAGGAATGAGTATCAGAATACTACAAAAGCAATCCTCTGTGTGGAAGAAGAACCTGAGAAACAAATAACAATGATATGGACTAAAAAAAATAGAAGATCAGTGTATCCCACTTGAGGCCTTAAAAGGATAGATATCAGGCTACCTTATAGGACTGAATAATTTTGGACATTTATTTATAAGTCGGAGTTATTCAAGATATTTCCTAGATGAAACAGGCTCACACTGAACCTTGAATATTTTAGCAAAAAGACGGAATAAGGAAAAAGACATAAAGGCATAAAATATCATGACTCAGTCAAAGCACTGTGTATTCATTGAGTTCAGCCTGAAAATTTCCTGTAGTTTCTGAGGATATCTTTGCTTTACTAACCTCTTCACTAGAATTAATAAGAATACAATGTGTTAGGTCACTTATGTCATACAACACCAAGATTCTTCTGATTAGAGCCAGATCCAGAGAATTCACAGACTATCAGCCCGAGCAGGTTGAGGGTCCACCTTATGTTATCCAGGTGTGTGACAAGTATGTGTTATCATTGCATATGTCAAAGTTAAAAACAAACAAACAAAAAACTCAATGTCACCAAAAAATTATGGAATTATTATCACACAAATAAAGGTACACAAAACACGAATAACAGAGTTTGAGCTTAACTTATCGCAAGAGGTTTTGAAAATGTTCATTTTTGGCAATAGGATCATTTTGTACACCAACCTGCAAGCACACACTCACTCACTAAGAGAATAGTGGAAGTATAGAGTAACAATTTCCTCCAACAGACTAAGTATCAATTGATAATGAAGTTCAATTACAGTATCAGTGCTGATTGCTTGGACACAGTTTTCAAGAGTGGTGTCCAAGTCACAGGTTGTACAATTCAGAAATGAGACACTGCCAACATCCTATCAAACCCATCCTGTTCGGGTAAAGTACCAGAGGGATGCACTTGACCTGATATGAACAAAGCAGAACTTTGTCAGGTGGTAGTGTACACCCAGCAGTGAGGCCAAAGATGCTATTGTTCTGATTCTCTTTATAAAAGGAGCTGCCCTTTCCCCCCCCAAAAAACATTAGGAGCTACTCCAGAGCTTCCTCCAAGATGATGTTGGTCCTACTCTTGGTGGTTTTTCTGGCCTTCAGCTCAGTTCAGAGTTCAAATGAAGGTAAAAGGAAAGGGGGGAAAGAAGGTGCTGTGATTCTGTTTGTGTTTAGGGATCACACTACAGGGAAGGAGAAAGTTGAGAATGTAGATGGGGCTATAGAATTCTCATGCCAAGAAAAAGACCAGTTATATATTCATTTTATGCCAAGGTCTTATACTTTATTTAAAACACAACTGAAGCCAATATAGACCTGAGAAATGAAAAGGAAATATTTTTATTTTTATTTTTTATTTTTGAGTTGGAGTCTCACTCTGTTGCCCATACTGGAGTGCAGTGGTGTGCTCACAGCCACCGCACCCTCGACCTGCTGGGTTCAGGTGTTCCTTCTGCCTCAGCCTCCCAAGTAGCTGGAACTACAGGCACATGCCACCACACCTGGCTAATTTTTTTATTTATTGTAGAGATAAGGTCTTGCCAAGTTGCCTGGGCTGGTCTCAGACCCCTGGGCTCAGGCAATCCTCTTACCTCGGCCTCCCAAAGTGCTGGGATTATAGGCATGAGCCACTGCGCCTAACCTAAGATTTGTATTTTTAGAGATCAGACTGTGCTGTGAGGTATGCAGCAGAGGATGGCAACATTGATCAAGGGAAGTCCAGCTGTAAAAATCTTATAGCAGTCTTAGCAGACAGTGATGACAGTATCCTTACTGTACAGTGGATCAGTATTGATGAAAGTGATTAACATGCATCTGAACAATCAGAGATTGAAATTAAGATTATAAATGTGTCCCTGTGTACACAGAGATATAAAAATATTATAGCTAAATATTCTTATTTTTCTCCTACCCACATTTAATATTTCAGTGGGCTATGAGCAGTATGTGTAAGACAGAATTCATGTATTTTTTACCTGGTTGCCCCTCTTGATGAAGCATGTTAGCATAATCAAAATATTTAGAGAAGAAAGAGGATAGAAGAATATTAAAATATTACATTGAAATACCCAGATAAATTAACCTACATAAGCATTAAAATTTGAGAGATCTATGAAAAGACAAGAAAGTGCTCTTCTTTTCTGTGTTTGTGGTTGATATTCCATGCATTAACAACCCTGCCACCCCCTTACATTTCCTTCTGTTTCCAACAGTACCATAGACAGTAGCTGATGAGATGTACAGGATGTGGTCAGAAGCCTCATTTCCCTATAGAACACTTATGAGTGCTGAATGGTTCATGATATAGCTCTCCTTTTATCCTTTGTTCCTTTTATAGGTGTCAGTGATGAAGACTCTTCCTCCTCAGGTAAATCCCAATTAATCCTCAATCCACAATTTCTTCCTATTTTTTCCCTCAGAATTTTTCACTTCTCAAGTAAAATCTCATCATCATCTTTCTGTCAAGACTATATTAATATTTGTGCCCCTAAAGATATAGGTCAATCTTAGCCAGCCTTGAGTCTGGGAGCATGAGCAGGGTCACCAACTTGAATACAGAGATGCTTGGTTTTGATGACAACAGGAGTGGGCTGCTGGTTCCCCTAGAGCAGAAAGACTGCTGAGAGATGACAGACAAATGAGAAATGTCCTCATTTTGACTTCTTCATATTACTGAGAGCCCCTCAACTGCTTCCTTCTCCCCTAGTGTGCCTCTCTACAGTTATGTGACTTCAGGAAGAAATGCAAATAAATTAGTGTATGGGTACATTTCCTCTGTTTTGATTCACTCATTTGTGTGCCTATAGCTTATAAAGATTTATCACAGCTAATCAGTGAAAATTACTTGGGCTTTCACATTGTTCTTTTTTCTCTCTTAGTATTTCTCTACCTGGATCTTGACGTCTAGAGAGATAGCACTTGTTTCCACACAGGGCTCAGAAGCACAGATGTGGAGTCACAGTTAGCAAGTTATCACATTGGGTGAACATGTAACTGTCAATATAATTGACAATTATCATCTCTTTGTTTTCTTCTGTCTTTGGAGATATCCTCTGGAAATTCTAAGATATGCATGGCCTCTTTTATAGTTAAGTTGAAGAGCTCATGCTTCTATTAAACTTCCCTACTCTAGTCTAATTAGACTTTCATTATCACCAGTGCAGGGATTAAGGGGAATTGTACCTAAGGAAGTAGTGGGTAGGAGGAATATTGACAGTTGAGGAATAGGTTCTGGGAGAGAGGGACTCCATGATAAGGTTAGAGAGAGGGACTCCATGAAAAGAGAGGACCCACCTGTTGAAGGATCCCTACCTAGACTCCCTGCTAATGATGGAAACCGAGATTATGGTTTTCAGCAGAGACCACCCTACAAGGGGACCAACAGCAACAACCTTTCCAATCTGATCCTGAAAATCAACAAGAACCACCCCTACAAGGAAGCAATGAACATCATCCTCATGGAAGACCTCAGAAACTACCACCACCATCACCCTTCCAGTGGGACAGAACACTGAGAGCTTCCCAAGGCCAGCCACACCAATAATCTAGAATTCAATGGCAGGTATGATTCCAGTTTCTTCTTCATCAAAACCCTAACTGCTACACATCTCATACTTCCTTGTGTCCCCTCATTACCTGAAAACATGTTGAAATCGCATAGCCCTAGGCTCCATTTCTAAAGATTTGTATTCAGATAGTATGGGATAGGGTTGCAAATCTCTGTTTTTAATTCTGACTTTGCAAAATGCTGCATCAAATCTCTATTTTCTTATGTTCATCTGTCATTAGTTGAGTTGGTAATGAGGAAGTACAGGTGCGTTCTTCCTTTGGCACTTTGACTCCTGTTCTCAGACTCAAGAAATTGCCATCTCAGGTTTCTACTTGAGCACTTTTTGCCCAGACTTGCCTTTCACCAGCCTCTGAGGTTCAGAATCTTAGCTAAATGATACTTGAACTTGATGATGCTGAGGGATGTCTAGATTTGAACACACTTTTTAGTTAGTACATATTCAAGGTTAACACACACATACACAACTAACTAAACAGTAAGGTATTAAGCTAAATCTAAATCATATCTTATTCTATTACCCCGCCACCATTGATCTTTGCATACCCTTATAGAAATATTTTATGTATATAAGTATATAATATTTTTTCCTATAAATGATATCATAATTTATATGCAGATATGTACTTTGCTCATTTATAGTAACATATGTCTTAGAAAACTTCCTCATCCACTTATCCAGTTATAAAGATCTTTTTTAATGGTCCTTTTTGATATATTATTTTAGTTTTCTCCTACTGTGTACTATTCTGTTGTGTGGTTGTACCATAATTTCCTTAGCAATCATTATAACTTGACATTTAGACTGGTTTCTGTTTGTGACTATTATACAATATGTTGAAGTGAGTATCTTTGTAAATATAACCTTGAATATGTTCAAGAGCAACCAAGCACAAACATCTTAAAAATAATCATTTTTCCTCATCTGTAAGCCACAAATTGTATAATATTTACTTGCAATATATGTAGAAAGAGTAAACAAAAAGAAATTTGGAAGAAAAGCAGGAAGAGGGTAGGCAGACATGGAGATAAGGTGGGCTTTCATCTACTTCACTGCAGTAAAGTCAGAAAGGCATAAAGCTTTTTTCTTTCATTTCAAATATTGTCGATAAACTTCCTTGTTTCTCTTTTATTTTGCTTGCTTTTAGGAAGTGAATATGAAGATAACTGCATTCCAAATGATCTTTGGCAGAGACTACCCCCACAGGGAGGCCAATGAAATCATAACTCTGAGTTCAATAAATCAATACAACAATAAGCATACAATTTCTGATTACTCTCTTTCTTTCTGATTGTAAGTCCAAAATTTGAGAACCATGAACACAATCTAAGAAATCCAGGAGCCCTTCTCATTGATGCTTTCAGCAAGCTTTTGTCTTTCTTTATCCTAATCAAGCTAATGGACAAGGTAAAGAGTTCCATTTTTCTTACCCACTTCTGGATTATATAGCACCAATCCAAAATTTTTTTTAAAAATTATTTTCATACAAGAAACACTTAGAAAAATATTAAAAGTAGAGAAAAGGTAAAAGAAAGAATGACAATGCCCTTCATAAGAATGCAGGAAAAAGTTTGAAAATACATTAATCAACCCAAAAATCAAAAGAAAGACAACAAATAAATAAATAAACAGCAGCAGCAGCAACAAACTCTATAAGAACATCATGACAGGGATAAACTCTCACATCCCAATAATTAGCCTGAATTTGAATGGATTAAATGCCCCACTGAAAAGACATAGAATGGCAAAATGGATAAAATATCATAAGGTTACAATATATTGTCTCCAAGAGACTCATCTCACCAGAAAGAACACTCACAGACACAAAGTAAGAGTATGGGAAACAAAATTTCAGGCGAATGAAACATGAAAAAAAGCAGGAGTTGTGATCTTAATATCAGGCAAAATACCCTTTAAGCTATCAAAAACTTAAAAACATATGGAAGGTCACTACATAATGACAAAAGGTTCAATCCATCAATAAAAAATATCCATCCTAAACATATATGCACCAACATAGGAGCACCAACTTTCATAAAGCAGCTTCTAGGTAAACTAAAAAAAGACATTGACTGTAACACTATCAAAGCTGGGGACTTAAACACCCCACTAACAACCCTAGACAGATAATCAAGACAAACAGTCAACAAGGAGATCTGGAACCTCAAGGTGATGTTTGTCCAAATTGACTTAATTGATATCTACAGAACATTCCACCCAACAACCATTTAATATACATTCTACTCACTACCACATGGAAAATACTCTATATTGAGCACATCCTTGCCCATAAATCAAGCATAAACAAATTCCATAAGATTGGAATTCTGCCATGTACCTTCTCAGACCACAGTGGGATAAAAATTAATATCAACACCAACGAAATTCCCCCTAAACCCACAAAGACATGGACACTAAACACTATGATGCGTAAACAACTCCTGGGTCAACACAGAAATCAAAATAGCAATTAAAAGATAAAGAAGCAATTAAAAGATACCTAGAAACAAATGAAAATGAAGAAACATCTTACCAATATCTTGGGGTTGCCATGAAAGCACTAATAAGAGGGAAATTCATATCACTATGAACACACATGAAGAAAATGGAAAGACCACAAGTTAACAGCTTAACAAATCACCTAGAGAGGCTGGAAAAGTAAGATCATCAAAATTCTAACTTCAGCAGAAGATGCCAGATCACCAAAATAAAAGTCCAAATTCCAAACATAAAAGACAAAAATATAATACAAAAAAAAATCAATGAAACCAAAGCCGTTTTTTTGAAAGTATAAATAAGATTGATGAACCCCTAGCTAAACTGACCAAGAAGAGAAAAAAGCCCAAATAAACATAACCAGATGCAAAAGATGAAGACACAACTGAACCTGAAAAACAACAGAAGATTATCAGAGATAACTATGTACACCTGTATGAAAACAAACTAGAACACATAAATGAAATGGAGGACTTTCTTACATCACACAACCTCAAGAGGTTGGAACAAGAAGAAACTGAGACCCTAAATAGACCAATAATAACCCAGGAAATCAACTATGTCATAAGAAAACAACATACAATAAAAAGCCCTGGACCAGATGGTTTTCCAGCAGAATTCTACAAAACATACAAGGAGGAGCTGATACCAATCCTACTGAAAGTAGTCCAGGCAGTTAAGAAAGATAGAACTCTCCCCAAATCATTTTATGAAGCTAACATCACATTTATACTCAAACCTGGTAAAGAGCCAACAAAGAAAAAGAACTACAGACCAATCTCCTTGATGAACAAGATTATAGCAAACCAGATCCAACAATACATCTCAAAAATCATTCACCATGACCAAGTAGGCCTCATCCCAAGGATACAGGACTGGTTCAACATCTGCAAGACCATAGATGTAACTAAATACATCAACAGTGTAAAGACAAAAACCACATGATTATATCATTAGACATGGAAAAAGTTTTTGATAAAATCCAGTACCCCTTTTTGATAAAAACCCTCAAACATCTAAGCATAGAAGGAACATACCTCAAAACAGTAATAGCCATCTTTGAGAAACCCACAGCCAACATACTGCTAAACAGACAGAAATGGAACCATTTCCCCTGAAAACCAGAACAAGACAAGGATGTCCACTCTCACCCCTCCTGTTCAAGTATTGGGAGTTCTAGCTAGAATAATCAGAGAAGAGAAGGAAATCAGGGGTATCCAAATAGGAAAAGAGAAAGCTAAGTCATCCCTCTTTGCAGATGACATGACTCTATACCTTGAAAACCCAAAAGACTGTCAAAAACTTCCTTGCACTGATAAAGGACTTTGGCAAAGTCTCAGGGTATAAAATAAATGTGCAAATGTCAGTTGCATTCCCATACACCAACAATAAACAAATAGAAACCCAAGTTAAAAACACAATCCCACTCACAGTAACCACAAAAAAAAAAAAAAAAAAAAGAAAGAAATACCTTGGCATCCTCCTAACCAGAGAAGTAAAAGATCTTTACAACGAAAGCTACAAAACACTGCTCAAAGAAATCAAAGATGACACAGACAAATGGAAAAATATTCCATGCTCAAGGACTGGAAGAATCAACATTGTTAAAACATCCATCCTACCCAAGTCAATCTACAGATTTAACACAATACCCATTCAATTACCAGCAGCATGAATAGCTAAAACAATTTTCTGCAAAAACAAAACAAAACAAAAACAAAGTGGGAGGCATCTCGCTCCCAGACTTTAAGCTTTATTATAAAGCTACAATAATCAAAGCAACCTGGTATTGGTGCAAGAACAGGCATATAGAACAATAGAACAAGATAGAGATTCCAGAATCAAAACCTCAATTTCTCAACCAACTCATCTTCAACAAAACCTCCACCAACAACCATGGAGGAGAGGAGAACCTAATTAGCAAATGGTGCTGGGAAAACTGATCACATGCAGAAGATTGAAACAGGATCCTACCTATCACCATACACAAAAAAATCAACTCTAAATGAATCATAGTTGATTTTTTAAATGTAAAACCTCAAGTATAAGAACCATAGAACATGCAGCAGATACCCTTAAGGAAAGTGGAACTGGCAACTTCCTGATCAAAACCCCAAGTGCCCATGCCATAAGAGATAAGATAGACATGTGGGACCTCATCAAACTGACAAGCTTCTGCAAAACCAAAGAAACCATCGAGAGAGCGGGGAGACAGCCCACAGTCTGGGGAAAAAAAATTGCCAACTGCATACCTGACAAAGGCCTAACTAACATCTAGGATCTACAAAGAACTCAAAAGCGCTGAAAAGAAAAATAAACAGTCCCATTACAAAGTGGGTAAAAGATATTAACTGACACTTCTCAAAAGAAGACATGCGAGCAGCCAACAGATACATGAAAAAATACTCAGCCTCACTAGTCATGAAAGAAATGGAATTAAAACCACACTGAGATACCACCTAACTCCAGTCAGGATGGCCATCATCAATAACTCAAAAAACAACAGATACAGGAGAAGATGCAGCAAAAAGGGAACAATTTTACACTGTTGGTGGGAGTGTAAACTAGTACAGCCTCTGTGGAAAACAGTGTGGTGATTCCTAAAAGATCTAAAAATTGACCTTCCATAGGACCCCGCAAACCCCCCTGGGAATATACCCAGAGGAACTCAAATAACTCTATGAAGAAAAGTTTATTGCCGCATTATTTGCAATAGCAAAAACATGGAACCAACCATGCTACCCATCAAGAGAGGACTGAATTTTTTTAATGTGGTACATATACACAATGGAATATTATGCAGCCATAATGAAGCACAAAATTATGAACTTCACTGCAACTTGGATGGACTTAAAGGCTGTAATACTGAGTGATCATGTTAGTATCTAAAAACCTTAGTATCACATGCTCTACTCCTAAGCGGACCTTGAACAACTATCATAATACTAAAAGAAAGGGATTGGCAGTTGAGAGAAACTGCCAGGAGAGGAGGGGCACACTTCATCAACAACTGTACCTGCATAATGAACATTTGTGTATCTAACCCTGAATCGTACCCCACATGTTTAAATAAAAATGTTTTTAAAACTTATTTTCAAAGCTTTTACTGATATACTTGTAATTTTAAGGAAGCGAGGAATACATAACAAATGAGAGAAAGTTGCAGAGACTGAAAAAACCCTTAAATTTTTAAGGTAATGAATGATCTTGAATTCTAGAGAAATAAATGTGGTTGTATGCTTAAAACTAACATTCCAAGAAGAACTAGAATGTGGTTCTGTCTATAATCAATGTACTCTTTTCTCCCTGTTTTTTAATTACTGTTCTCTGCCTCCCTATGTTTCTGACCAATATTTACCAAAATTGGAGTGTATTCTGTAAAGAAGTCAGTACAATGTATTTTAAGAAGCTAAGAACTTGTGGTAAATCTTTTTTGTGATTATAAATATTTCAGAAAAATAAGCATTATTCCAAGATAATGCAAATTACCAAATTTAACTCAAGAAACCAAGGAAAAGTTGAATAGAAAATAACACCAAGGGAATAAAAGAAGGTGACAGGAAACTGTCTGTAACCACCTCTCACTATCATGTTTAAATTTTAATACTTAATTTTTGTATCATTAAAGAACAAGTGATTTTAACATTTTAAAAGTTTTCTAACATATGGGAAATGATAACAAGTTTCTGAATCTGCTGTAAAGTTCATTAAAATATAGAGGGTATCAAAGATATTTCATTAGGAAAAATATGAACTAATACATAAACAGGTTAATACTGTGCTAAAAATAAGATAACATGTTAAAAGAGGATAGCAGGGACAGTTCATTATTAAAAATTGGCCACACCTTCCTGATTACTTCAAATGGTTTAGTGAGAAATGACAGTGACCAACTCAAATGCAGTTTGATCCTTACTGTCTGGCTTCTCTCATATTATGCTAGGTGAAGCCACCAAGTCCCTAACACTTACCTTGATACTAAATCCCATCTGATATTTGCCTAATTAAAAATGTTACTTCTGAGATTATGACCATTACCTTTCCTGAATTTTATTTATGTGTTTGTGTGTGTTTTTAAATGAGATCTACCTAGTCAACAAAAACCTACTGAAATACCTTCCCTTTTTTCTATGATTTCCCTATACGGTTAATGCTTCTTCACTACCACACTATTTGTTGCCTTTATATCAAAAGCAAAGGAAACCATTGAGAGAGCAGGGAGACAGCCCACAGACTGGGAAAAAAATATTTTGCCAACTGTATATCTGACAAAGGTCTAACATCTAGGATCTACAAGGAACTCAAACATGCCGAAAAGAAATAAAAAAACAAACAGCCCCATTACAAAGTTATTACTTCCCCAAACCAAACTCCAGTTTTCCCTCAACACACTCCATGGTAGGCATTTCTACTCATCATTCCATTTCTGTCAAGGTCATCTATGACCTCCGTTCTATGAAGTTCAGGAGTCAGTTCTCAGTACTGCATCGCACTTGTCTTCTCAGCAATTTGACACCATTGATCTCTCCCTTCCTTTAGGAACACTCTATGAACACCTTCAGGCACCTCCCACACCCTCCTAAGGCCACAACTTATTTCTCCCAAAACTATTCTCTGTCACAATAAATTACATTTACAGTCTTCTACTTGAATCTTTTAGCCTCACACTTTACGTTACATCCGGTGCAACAGCAAAACTCTATTGTCTGATGCTCTACCTTCTAAAACGATCTCAATGCAACCATTTCTCACCACTTGTGTACTATCAGCTGGTCTTAGCAAGCCTATTTTAGCTTATTCCAAGCCGCGATTCTAATCTTGCCCTGACCCTCATTCTCCACAATAAACAATTTAAGATCATACTACTGTTTTATTCAAAACTTTTCAGTGGATTACTCTGTTTAATAGGAACAAAATTGCCAGGCTCGGTGGCTCAGCCTGTAATCCCGCGCCTTTGGGAGACTGAAGTGAGTGGATTGCCTGAGCCCGTGGGTTCGAGACCCACCTGGGCAGGCGAGACCTCATCTCTACAATAAATTGAAAAAAAAAATCAGCTGGGCGTGGTAGCGCCCGCCTGTAGTTCCAGCTCCTTGGAAGGCTGAGGCGGAAGGATCGCCGGAGCCCAGCAGGTCGAGGCTGCAGTGGCCGGGAGTGGCCACTGCACTCCAGTCTGGGAGACAGTGAGACTCCAACTCAAAAAAAAAGAACAAAATTCAAATTTTTTTACCATAGCCGTGCCATGTCCAATGGACCCCCAATCTATCTCTGAACATATGGACTTCTCTATACTCAATTAATTCTGCTCTAACCACACGTCCCGTCTTAACATCTTTCCAATATAACAAATGTGTTCCTGTCTTTATCAAGAGTTCATTATCACTTTAAAAAATCTATACTGTGAAGTCTTTTTTTGAATACACAAAACACTCTATCATTTTAACGTGCTTTATTTTTATGTCAGATAGTTGTCATTAAGAGATAACCAGCATACAAGATCTCACCTCTTGACCATCTTGTGTATTCCCCACCACAATATATCAGAATTGGTCTGTGTGACCAGTGGAATGTACCAAAAAGAGTGATATGTTTCTTCTGAGATTATAGATAAATGAAAATGTGGTTTCACTTTTTGTTCTTCAATTTCTCTGTCTCTTTTTCTGTGTCTCTGTCTCATTTGTTTGGGGAAAAGTCAGCTGTTACGTTAGTTGGGTCTATGCAGGTGTTGTCCATTCTAAAAGATTCTCTGAGACTCTTGCTCATTTGGCTTCATAGTGGGGTAAGCACCTGGAAGGGAGGAAAAGTAAGTTTCCCACCTCTAATTCTCCATCCCCTCCTGACCTCTGTAACTACCTTATTCATCCCAGATTTTTTCTAACATAGACGCAGGTGGAGTGAGTGATAGGGTTGGTCTTTCCCTCCTAGTAAGCTCTGCTAGGACATGCGGTGTCCTGCTCCAGGTACTAAAGTCTTTTGTGTAGCATTTTTGTTTTAATTTTTAGAATGAGGAGTTATTTTTGCCTTCTGTTCCTCATTGTATCCTATAGTCAGTAAAGTCAACTGTCCTTTTTACCTGAAGTCACCTGTTAATTATATTTACATTTTCTTCCCTGCAAACCCCTTTTTTCTATAGAGTAAAAAAATTACGTCTTTTTCTTCATTTATGTGTTTTTCATTTAAAGCATTAAGTCTTTCTGCAATTTCCAGTGACTGGGAAAATCCCTCTCAATCTCCTTGTTCTCACAACTGTTGGATAATTTGCTTTTATCTGAGAAATTCCCTTTCCTCCCTCATAAATAGGATATTTGTTATGAGTTCTTGCCTTCCTTTTTCTTGTGTTTTAGTATCTTTTGGATAAAGCATATTCTACCTTAGCTTCTTGCAAATGACTGCATAAAAAATATAATATGTAAAGTTTTTTCACATCTGTGAATGATTTTAGTCTAGCCTCACATTTGATTGATAATCTGAAAGATAATCAAAGCTAGTTTGAAAAGTATTTTTTCCCAGATTCATCACAATACTTTCCTACTTCTATCTGTCTATTGTCCCACTATTATTCTTATTTTCATTCATATCACTAGAAACATCAGGATCTTCTTTTGCTGTAAGATTAAATTAGATATATTGTTTATATGGGTCTTTTTTCCATTATGGGCTGGGCACTAAATATATGAAGAGAGGCCTCTATCCTGGACTCTGCACCTTAGACAGGGCTTCTCATAAACACCGTAGCAAAGTCATGGTTTATTATTTTTATTCTCGCTAACACATATTTTTATACTGCAGCAAAAGCAAAATCAAGAATTATAAGAGCAGGGACCAGGCTGAAGAAAATCCTAAAAAACTGAGGATGCAGGTTTGAAAAGTTGAAAAGAGAATAAATTCATAGCTTCTGCTCTGTGGCACTCGTGAAAAACATACAGGCTTTGCTAAAGCTAGTCAGCTCAAATAGAGCAAAGAGCACCACTAGGAAGACAGGTTCAAACACTTTTTCCCATGACTGCACTTCCGACTGTTCTGTGCTCAGTGGTGTAATTTGGAAAGCATTTATAACTTTCTGGAAATCTTTTTTTTTTTTTAAATTTTTTAATTTTAAAATTGTGGGGTACAATTCAGGGTTAGGTATATAAATATCCACTGTGCAGATACCTTTGTTGATGAGGTGTGTCCCGCCTTCTCCAGGCTGTTTCTCACTACTGTCAATCCCACCTCCCCAAGCCCCCACACCCCAGAGTTTCCCACTACTGTCATTTGAAACCTTATATTAGAAGAGAGATATGAAGAAATACACTTTGCCTGGCAAGCTTTTAAAAGAATTTGTGGCTGAGGTGAGTGGATTGCCTGAGCCCGCGGGTTCGAGACCAGCCTGGGCAACTTGGCGAGACCTCATCTCTACAATAAATAAACAAAATCAGCCGGGCGTGGTAGCACACATCTGCAGTTCCGGCTACTCTGAAGGCTGAGGCGGAAGGATCGCCAGAGCCCAGCAGGTCGAGTCCCACAAGCCATTGCACTCCAGTCTGGGTGACAGAGTGAGACACCGATTCAAAAAAATAAATAAATAAAAATAAAAATAAAAATAAAAGAGTTTGGCCAGGTCAGTTGGGTCCCAACCCAGCTTCCAACCTGCTATTCCAACAGCCCTGTCCTCTCTCCCTCCTCCCACCTCTCACCTTGGAGGGTCAGGGTTGGTTCAGAGAAACACATGCCTCTTTAGTCTCTAGGCCAGGCAGGTCAAAAGGGCAATCTCCAAAAGATAGGCTGCACAACCTAGATGGAAGCTTGACCTTGGGCCTAGCTTGGCTTATAACTTGTGAATATCCAGAACTACAATATGTGGATCTTCATGTGTATATCTACTCTGGATCTTGCAACTCTTAAGTTTGGGTTCATGGATATTCATTGAGTCCCTTTAATATGGAGAATTATCCTTAAGTTCTGAGAAATGTATAGTAGTATTTTATTGAAATTTATTTCCCAGTATATTATTTGCTTTCTTTGAAATTCATGTTGGTTGAATTGTTCTATTTTCTTCATACTATAGATAATGTCCTTGACTTTTGCTTTTAAGAATGGTTTTAAATTTTATGTTTTTTGAAGTTATTGTCAATTGAATTTACCATTGCCACATTATTTTGTGTTTTCTAGCCAATCCTTTTTATTAAAGTTGCAGTATCTATTCTTATGTCTCAGAATATATTAAATATATCCTTGTAAACATTTCTTTTGCTCCTTGTCTTGTCTTTGTTCCTTCAGAATTTCCTTTTCTGTCTCTTTGAGTCTTATTTAGTGTTTTATTTAATTGTTTGATATACTTTGATTTCTTTAATTACATTAATACTTAATTACATTAATACTTAATACTTAATGTTTACATTAAGTATTAATGTAATTAATACTTTACATTAATTACATTAATACTTAATGTTTCTCCTAAGATAATCAGAAATATCTATGTGCATTGCAAGTGCTATGGAAAATCATGTGCCTCACAGTGGGGGGAATGGATATCCTGGTAGCTATTTTCTGCAGACCTTCCATATGTTGTCTCTGAAAACAGCGCTGGCTCTTCAGAAAAATCCTCCAGTCTTCTGACTTGCAAGCATTATTCTCACTGCTGACATGTAGGAGCTGATCCGGTTTAGGTTAAGGGTTTAATTTTACTAGAGAAAGTCAGGCTTTGTATGTGATTGATTCCCTGTAAGTAGCAGAGCTGGAATGAGAATCCATAGTTTTCTTTCCCAAGCCTGCTTACCGCTCCCAAAAATTGACTGCCTCAACTACAAATAAAGTACAACCTCAAAGTAATTTTAGTTATTTTAGTTTTGTTATTACACTATTTTAAATGTCATATCCTATGTCTAAAACCTAATTCCTATAATTTGTGAATATAAAAATACCTGACAGGGGGAATTAAATTTGCTATCAGTTAACTTTAAAATAAAGACATTATCCTGGATGATTCCGTTGGGACAATTTTTAATCATGAGTATGGGCCACTGAATATGACAGAGATAGGAAGAAACATTGCTGTCTGAACGTCATAATATGAGAAACATCAGCCATTGTTGGCTTTGAAGATATAAGTGCCACAAGCCAAAAAGTATTGGTGACCTCTACACATGGGAGAAGTTAAAAAAACTGATTTTTGTTTAGAGTGTTTAGAAGAGAACATATCCCTGTTCACACCTTGCTATTAGGTCAGAGAGGTCTATTTTCCCACCTGTAAACTACAGAACTGCAAGATATAGATTTGTGCTGTTTTAAATTTCTAAATTTGGTGTTAATTTGCCACAACAATAATAGAACATACCACAATATACATATATTCATGCAGTGGGTTCCTGTGGTGCCGGTTAAGATTTGGAATCAGGTTATAAAAAGCTACCAGAAAGGAATACAATTATTATTGATACTAACACAAGGAAACTAAGTAATCTGTTCTCTGGTAAAATAAAACCCCAAATTTAATGCAGTTCAAGTGGATATTTATTGACCCCATACTAAATGAGATATGGTCAAACAATGTCCCTCTCCCATTGTGCACAGGTCACTTTACCCTAGTCTGTCTCCTTAGCTAAGAATGACATCTTATAAATCACAGGTTTTCTACAGTTATGCAGGGTTCTATAGTATAACAGTAGACAGGTTCTAAAGCTCAGAATATATCCTAGAAAGTGATTGGTATCAATGTGATGGACACAACTAATAAAGCAGTTGTTTCCTTTTTGTAGGAAAAAAAAGAAAAGAGAGAGAAAGATGGGGATAACTAGAGAAGAAGAGAATTATTGTGCCAAAGATCAGCCTTATCTAGTTTCCACTGTGACCTCTGGCATGTGACTTAATTTCTTTAGGTAAAATTCCTTATCTTTCCACCATCTCATTGTACCTACTAGCATGTATATGCTCTATCCAGTGATTATTTTTACTACATGAAAACTGTACATTAGTGCCGGAGTCCAGCTCCAGGAGAAAGTCGGGGCCTGAATGGGGAGAATCAGGAACGGCAAAGAAGAACAACAGGAATCACCTGTCGGGGTAGTGTTCAAGACTCTGCCAATTTTTATTCAATTCTTACAAGCTTATATAGTTTTTTTACTGACCCCCCCTAGCCACAAAATGTATCCCATGTTACACATTCAATGTTTACATCATGTTTTTTCTTTTGTTTATGGGGAAGTTGACCTTTACAAATTTCATTTTGTTCCTTCCTGCTACCGGTGATTTTTTTAGGAACAAAACACTGGCTGCCAAGAATTTTTCAGCCACAACCTGTGACCTCTAGGCCAACTGTATCTGTTTCGTTTGCTATTCTTTTTCTTTTCCTTTACTAACCTATTTTCTTAATTCTACCCTTATATATACTTTTAGCAGCAATATATTGACTTGTTTGTTCTTTTATATAACCACCCTTATCTTACCCACTATGAATTCTTAATACTCTATATTAATTAATTAAAAATTTAACTTTCTTAATTCTAATTGCCTTATCTATATTACTTGCTATTTTCTTATCACCTATTTTACATTTTATATTTCTAAACAAAACTTAAGTCTAAATCTACACTTATATGAAATTAATCTTACTTCTAATCCTAAATGTATTTAATTTTAAACCTACATTAAGTGTGTATAATTTTAAGCTTACCTTAAAACTTAATTATTTCCTATTCCTTTTATTACTTATATTTAACTAATACCTATATCTATAACAAACACTTATCTTTTAATTATAACTGTTATTTATTTAATTCTAATCCTTACTTTAATCTTAACCCTCTTTCTAATTAAACTATAATGTTTCCTGAATCAAAAGGCATGTCTGTGGCTTGTTTTTCCTGAAAACACCTGTTTTTGGAGACACTCTGTCTCAGTTTCTCACTTCCTCATCAATCACAACTGTCAATGTTGTTACTTATAAAGGGTATGAGGAAGTACTTGCTTTTCCTTTTTTAGCTAAAAGTTGCAAAATTTGCATTCCCTTGTGCCTTCAGGGGAAAATTTTTGCTGTTGAGCCCTTTTTACGTTTCTATATATAGGTTTACTGCTAATTCCACATCCTTGCACATTCTAGCTAATTGTTTTAATTATCAAGGGAAGCGTTTTTCAAGCCTAAGCCCGCATTCCTTTAAGGCCCAAAGGAGTCCTTCAATAGGATCCATGGGGCTCTGCCTCCAGCATGGCCGCTTCCCACTGGGGCTCTGCTCCCAGCCAGCGTTTTTCCCATTTTTGGGTAACCTCCATTTTGCCTCTTTAGGGGTTGCGGCTTCTGGCACATTAGGACTTTCCAAAAAAGTTAAGAGTGAAGTGAAGGTTTAAAACTGCATCTCCTGTTCAGAGCCCCTAGAGTTTTTAACTGAATTGTATGTTCTACATGTCGGGATATCCAATGATTTTTCTTCAGGTTGTCCCTTAGATAAGATTCATGAACTTGACCAGATGCCACATTCTACAGAGATAGAAAGAAGGAAACCATGAAAACTGAAGGTAGATTCCTTGTTTATCCCATATTTTACATGGTAACTAAAATTCAGTCAATTGGATTTGGAAGATAAACCTCAGAGGAAAAAACGGGTTGTCTCTAACCTCAATATTAGATTCTACAGTGAATGCAGGGCCTGAAAAGTGTTAGGTTTGAAATTGTACATCAGTGAAATCCCATCACTGACTATGGCTCAATTCTTAATAAGATGTCAGTGGCAAGAAAAAACTTAACATGCACTGATATATGCTCAGTCTGTTGCTTCCCATGAAGCAATGAGCATATATCATATATGCAATTACATAACAAAATAGTTTTCATGCATATCCAGTATCACAATGTATCTAGTGTTCTGTTATCAGCTTCCACTAGTGGTTATAAATGTAGAATTCCTCTGAGTCTGTGGAACAAAAACATTCCTACTCATAACTGACAAAGAACTCTGTCTGGACTAAAGCACTATCAGTAGAAATGAAATGCAAATTACTCCAAAGAAGGATATTTTATTTGTTTGTCTTTACTCAGAAGTTACTAAAAGTCACCCATGAACAGGAAAATCTTCATTTGATAGTTCCATATTATCTTCTCTCTCCAAAAGTGGATTCACTAAGTGTGCATTATGCTTGAGAGAGAAGGGTATAAAATGAAGACAGAGTACTAGAGATCCACTTAACCCTGTCTTAGAATTTCTCTGAGGAAAAGGAAATCACTCAGTGACCAACAATAAAGAAAATAATATAAAGATCTTAGATGTTACCTGGCATTTCAGTCATAGGCTTATCACAATAACTGCCTTGAAATCTACCATAAACAAGGGAGTACTTTTTTTGTTGTTTAGTAAATCAACGCCCCAGAAAATAATACCTCCTATTACAAATCAAAGAAATTCAGTTTGCTAATAATTGTCACAATCAGAAACAGTGTGATGATAGTCAGAGACAGAAGGGGCTTGTGCATGAGGGATTCCAAAGTTTTAGCTTTATTAGCTTCATATGCTATTTAAATGTTACTAAATGAAACATATTCACCTTGGTAGGATTATAATTTAAAAGAGTTTGCATCTGTTCTACAAATCTGTAAAATTCCATGTTTGAAATCATCAAAGAAATCTAGAGCCTAACTGAATTTTTTTTGGAAAACAGATAATGTCCCTGAAAATGTAAGATAAATACATTTTCTATGTATAAGTCTATGTATTGACTTGTGTTTCTGTCTATGTCTGTTCCTCAAAAAAAATCAAAGATTTTTCTACCATACTAAGAGGTTTATTTGAAATGTTCATCAAACAAGGAACTGGTGAGCTTGAAACTATGGTCATTTGTTAAAGAAAATTATATTTGTTAGACTATTTGAGTAGAAGACAGCATTTGACAAGCTTATTGCTAGGGTTGTAAAAAATAGGTTGAATTTACTTATGAAGCTTGTGAAAAATAAACAACTGATTTTAATTCATGGTCATGTTATATTTAATAAAGTTGGTAAAAACAAAAGAGACTAGGTACTCCCAGAAATTTCTAAAAAAAGAAAAAAAAAACTTACATGAGGAATCTTCATCAAAGAGTACCTTGTTATTTGAGCACCTTGTTATTTGAGCACCTACAGTGTGTCAGTCACTGTGCTGCACCCTGTGGACACAGCAGAACCAAAGAGAGACATGGTGAGTGTGCTGAATAAATACTTTTACAGATTCTGCACTATTAAGCCCTATAGGTGTGTGCATGCCCCACAATGAAACTTGACAATAGGTTTAGATCCTCTGTTACCAACTCCCAGGTTTGCCACCTGAAGGCTTTGAGATGGCCCTAACCTGTCCAACATAGCCAGTCTAATACACATTATAACAAGGCCTTTAGACAGGACCAGACTATTTAGAGTCATTGTGTCTAAGTGCTTAAGAACATTATAGGGGATTATAGTGTTTTCCCTATCCTGTCCAGGTCTGCTGTCACCTGTACATTTTTTCTGTAGGTCTGAGGACAAGCCCGCCCCCAGCCTATTGCCAACACAACTGCTGGCATCTACCTGCATGTATCACCTGTTCTGAGAACTGGCTCACCCAGTCCACTGCCCCCACCAGTAATACTAGCACATTTTACCTGGGAGCCTGAAGGTTACCCTAATGCTGCTATTTCTGTAGTACATGCCAAACACATTGCCTAGAGCCCCAAGACTTGCCAGCCACCTGATCCATCACTGCAACTTCCCACAACCAAGCATACTCTCTGGAGGGATGAGTATTAACTCTCTGGACTCACTAAGATTGGTTATAATTTACATTTCCTGGGGGGGAGGCACAAGAACAGGCATGCTTGGTCCACCACTGCTACTTTTAGTAATGAAAGACTGGCTGACCCAGCCTCCCCATTTCTATCATAATCTCACAAAAATCTCTGCTAACCACTGGATCCCTAGCTACTGAGGACAGCTTATGAGATCTAATGTGAGAGACAGATTGCTATACACTTTTGCTGATTACAGCAGAAGGCATCATATGGAGACATTAGTGCATGCATCCAGAAACAAAGCTAAGGAGCCCTATGCAACCAACATTACAGATGTATCTATAGTAAAACATCTTCCCCAATGAACACCAATCCAAAAAACTGGAAGTTGAGACTATTATACACCAAATGTGCAGACATCAATGATGGAATACAAAATACATGAAAAAAAAATGAAAAAATGACACTCCCAAAAGAAATACAGTAATTCTTCCTCAAGAAATTCTAACAAAAAATAAATTTATGAAATGTTTGAGAAAGAATTCAAAATAATGATATTAAAGAAGCTTAATGAAATGCAATGATACACAGATAATCAACACAAAGAAATCACAAAAAAATTAAGAATGTGAGTGAAAAATTAACCAAAGAGATAGATATCATATGAAAGAACCCCAAATAAACTCTGGTAGTAAAAAATTCAATACACAAAATAAAGAATATAAATTTTAAAAAGTTAACAATAGACTAAGGAAAGTAAAATAAAGGATTTCAGAACTTGAGGACAGGTCTTTTGAAATAACCCATTAAAACATAAAGTAAGTAAGAAAGAATTAAGAAAGTCAGTACAATATAGGGGGCACCATAAAGTGACCAAGTGCGTAATTATTGAGTATTCCCAGAGGAAGACCACAGAAATTATCTTTAACAAAATAATAAAAACTTCTCAAGTCTAGTAAGAAATTAAAACATCCAAATACAGGAGCTCAAAAATAAAAATATAAGGGCACAAAAAAGATTTCCAAATCAATACAAATGTCTTCTCCAAACCAATATATGGTCAAACTGTCAGAAGCCCAATACAAAGAAAGCAATCTATAAACAGTAAAAGAAAAGCGTGAAATCTCACATAATGAAGCTCCCACAGCTTAAAAGTGGATTTTCTGCAGAAACCTTACAGGGCAGGAAGGAAGGAAATTATATATTCAAAATGTTTAAAGAACAAAAAAACCCTACAATACAGAAGTCCTATCTACAACAAAGTTATCCTTCAAAAATAAACATAACATCTTTTCCAGAAAAGCAGTGAACTGTACAAGAAATACTTAAGGGTGTCTTACATCTTCAAGCAAAAGAACAATATCTACCATCATGAAAAGAGAGAACGAAGAATTCACTGGTAGAGCAAACACAGAAATAGAGAAGAAAAAGGACTCAAACTTATCACTACAATAAACTAAAAAATCACACTGATAAACAACAAGAGACACAGAAGGGCCCAAAGCATGTACAAAACAATAAAAAACTATTGATAAAATGACAAAATAACAAAACTATTAATAAAATTTCTTACATATCAGTAATAACCCAGTAGTAATAAGAACTTAACCACTCAAAATATATAGACTTGCTGAATGGATTTAAAAAGTGACCCACCTATATGTGCCCTACAAGAAAGTCACTTCACTTGCAGGATCACATAAAGACTGAAAGTAAAGGAATAGAAGAAAATATTTCAAGCAAAAGGAGCAAGTAGTGAGCAGGAGTAGGTTGCTTATATTAGGTAAAACAGTCTTTAGTTCAAAAGCAGTAAAAAGAGACTAGGAAGGTCGGTATATAGGGATAAACTGATCAGCAAGTGGATATAATCACACAAAATATATATGCACCCAACACCAGATCATCTAGATATTTAAGGCAAATATTATATCTAATGTAAGAGATGGACTCTAATACAATAATAGTTGGAGACTTTAATGTGAGTTTCTGTCTATGTCTTTTCACTAAAAGGGACAAAGGATTTTCTACTATATGAAGGGTTTACCTTAGACAGTCATCAGATAGTGAACTGGTATACTTGATTATTTTCATTTGTTATGAAAAACTATATTTGTTGGATTATTTGAGTAGAAACATGTTCTACTTGGGAGCCTGAAGTTTGTCTCACTGCTTCTATTGCCATTACCCATATAAGACACAGAAAAGAATAAAGCATCCACAAAACAATTAACAAAATGACCGGAATAAGTCCTTATATAAATAAAAATTTTGATTGTGAATGGAAAAATTCTCCACTCAAAAGACTGGTTGGGTATAAAAAGTAACCCAACTATATGCTGCCTACAAGAAACTCACACATAGACTAAAACTAAAGGGATAGAAGAAAATATTCTGGCAAAGGCGTGGTGACTCAGCCGTAATCCCAGCATTTTGGAAGGCTGAGGTGAGAGTACTGCCTGAGACCGGGGGTTCAAGACCAGCCTGGGCAACTTGGTAAGACTCCATCTCTATGATTAAAAAATCACAAAAACTTACTGAGCATGGTGGCGTGTGCTGTCATTTCAGCTACTTGGAAGGCTGAGGCAAAAGGATCACCAAAGCCCAGCAGGTCGAGGTTGTGAGCATGCCACTGCACTCCAACCTGGATGACAAGAGTGACACTCCAACTAAAAAAAAAAAAAAAATAGAAGATAGATAGATAGATAGATAGATAAATAGATAGATAGATAGATACAACAAAAGAGAAACAAAATGTGAGCAGGAGTAATTACTTATTTCAAATAAAACAGACTTTAGTTCAAAAACAGTAAAAAGAGACAAGGAAGGCCATTATATAGTGATAAAATTATCAGTCTAGAAGAGGCTATAACAACACTAAATGTATATGCGTTCAACAACAAGGCACTCAGATTTATAAAGAAAATATTATTAGATCTAATGAGAGAGATAAACGTTAATACAATAATAGTTTTAACTTCAATTTCCCAGTCTCAGCATTTTACAGATCATCTAGGAAGAAAATCAACAACAACAACAACAATAAAAACAAAAACACCAGATATAAACTGTAACTCAGACTAAATGGACACAATATTTTAAAAAATATTTTATCTAATAGCTGAAGATTATTCAATTTTCCCATTAGTACATGGAACATCCTACAATACAGACTATATGTCAGGGCACAAAGCAAGTCATATTTTAAAAAAATTAATATAATTTAAAGTATCTTCTCAGACCTTATTGGAACAAAACTATTAATCAATCATGAGAGATTTTCTATAAACTGCACAAATACATGGAAATTAAACATGCTTCTGAATGACTGCATAGTCAATGAAGAAATTAAGAAGAAAATTTTTTAAAATTTTGAAACACATGAAAATGAAAATGTAACATACTCAAACATATGGAATACAAAAAAAACTCTGCTAAGATAAAAGTGTATAACAATACATGTTTTCATCAAAAAAAGAGGAAAAAACAACAAAATGAAGCACTTAATGGAATTTGAAAAGTCAAAAGTCACTGAACTCAAAATTAGAACAAAATTAATAAAGATGAGAGGATAATTAAATAAAATAAAGACTAAAAAAATTTACACAGAATCAGTGAGTTGGTTTTATGCAAAAATAAACAAAGCTCTAAAACTGCTAACTAGACTAACCAATAAAAAACAGAAGACCCAAATAATCTAAGAAACAAAAACAAACAAAAAACAGTACAACTGAACACAGAAATATGAAAGATCATCAGAGACTATTATAAACAACGATACAGTAACAAACTGAAAAATACAAACACAAAAGTTTAATTCCTGGACACATAAAACCACAAAGAGTGAATCAGAAAGGAAGAGAAAACCTGAAAACACTAATAAAGCATAAAGGAATTAAATTCGTAATTTTATTTTTTAATTTTTAATTTAATTTAATTTTATTTTTGAGTTGGAGTCTCACTCTGTTACCCAGACTGGAGTGCAGTGGCCTCTCCTGGCCCCTGCAGCCTCCACCTGCTGGGCTCTGGCGATCCTTCTGTCTCAGCCTTCCAAGTAGCTGGAACTACAGGCACGCGCTACCACGCCCGGCTAAGTTTTTGGTTTATTGTAAAGATGAGGTCTTGTCAAGTTGCCTGGGTGGGTCTCGAACCCATGGGCTCAGGCAATCCACTCACCTCAGCATCCCAAAGCATAGGATTACAGGCTGAGCCACCGAGCCCGGCTGAATTAGTAATTTTAAAAATCTCTCAAGAAAGAAAAGCTCAAGACCAAATTGCTTCAAAGCAGATTTCTACCAGAATTAAAATAATTCAAAACAACTCTGCTCAAATTATTTCACAATATTAAGAGTAGTGACTACATCCTATCTCATTCTATGATGCCAGCATTACCTTGATTCCAAAACCAGACAAGGACACAACAAAAACTACAAGCCATTATCTCTGATGAACACAGACACAAAAATCCTCCACTAAATGCTAGCAAACCAAATCAAGACACATTACAAAAATAATGCACTGTGATCAGTTGAGATTTATCCCAGAGATGCAAGAATGGTTTGACATAAACCAATCAATAAATAAGGTATATCATTTCGACAGAATACAAGACAAAATCCATACGAGTGTATTAATAGATGCAGAAAAGGCACATGAAAAGGCATATGAAGTCAACATTACTTCATAATAAAAACTCTACAAACTACACAAATAAAGAATTTACCACACTATATTATGGACCATACATGACAAACTCACACCTAATATTATACTAAATGGGGGAAAGCATAAAACCATTCCTCTATGAACTAGGATAAGATACCGTTCCTATTCAATGTTATATTAGAAGCCCTATCTAGAGAAATAAGGCAAAAGAAAGAAATAAAAGACATCCAAATTGGAAAGAGAAGGCCAAATTGTTCCTCTTTTCAGATGGCATAATCTTATATTTAGAAAACTTGAACTCCACTAAGACTCTTAAACTAATCAACAAACTCAGTACCACTGAAGGATAAAATATTAACATGAGAAGATCAGAAACATTACTAAACACCAGCAGAGAACTAGGAGAAAATAATTCAGAAAGAAATCCCATTTTTATTATTTTTTATTTTTTGTTTTAATTTTTATTTTAAAGATATG
Organism: Carlito syrichta; assembly: GCF_000164805.1. NCBI lineage: Eukaryota > Metazoa > Chordata > Mammalia > Primates > Tarsiidae > Carlito > Carlito syrichta. The sequence continues at coordinate 684,550 of NW_007253987.1, forward strand.
GAGTACAATTTAGTGTTAGGTATATAAATGGTCATTGTACAGGTAAAGTTCAGGCCTCACTTTGTACCACACTTCACCTGGTTTGAGATCAGGGACCCTTATTGATGAAGTGTACCCACTCCCTTACTCCCTTGGAAGTTTCCCACAACTGCCAATCCTTTTCTTGTAGTATTATATAATTGTTCAGGATCCGCTCATGAATGAGAACATGTGGTACTGAGTTCTTTGCTTCTGTGATAGATCACTGAGTATTATAGGCTCGAAGTCCATCCAAGTCCTACAAAGTCCATAAGTTTGTCCTTTTTCATGACTGTTTAATATTCCACCATGTATATGTAACACATTTTATCCAGTCCACTTTTTTTTTTTAAGAATCAATATTTTTTATTTTGATATTGTGGGGTACAGTTAAGGGTTAGGTATACAAAATATGTTTCATTCAGGCACCCTTGTTGATAAGGTGTGTCTTCCCATCCCCAGACAGATATTGACTACCAGTAATCCCACCTCCCTTCCCCTCCCCCTATAGTTTCCCACCACTGTCAGTCCTTTTCTTATAGTATTACATGGATGTTCAAGGTCCGCTATATGAGTGAAAACATATGATACTCAGATCTTTGTTTCTGTGAGAGGTCACTCAGTATTATTGACTCTAGTTCCATCCAGGTTGCTGCGAAGTTCATGATTTTGTTCTTTTTATGGCTGCATAGTATTCCATCATGTATATGTACCACATTTTTTTAATCCAGTCTTTTTTTTTTGAGTTGGAGTCTCACTCCATCACCCAGACTGGAGTGCAGTGGCCACCACAGCATCGACCTGCTGGGCTCCAGTGATCCTTCTGCCTCAGCCTTCTGAGTAGCAGAATTACAGGTGTGCACTACCATGCCTTGCTGATTTTTGATTCATTGCAGAGATGAGGTCTCGCCAAGTTGCCCAGGCGGGTCTCGAACCCGTGGGCTCAGGCAATCCACTCACCTCAGCTCCCCAAAGGCACAGGATTACAGGCTGAGCCACCAAGCCCGGCTAATCCAGTCTTCTTTTGATGGACAGTATGGTTGATTCCAGCTTCTTACTATTGTGAACAATGCTACAATAAACATACATGTGCAGGTATCTTTTTTATAGAGTGATTTGAGTTCTTCAGGGTATATTCCCAGTAGGGGGATGACAGGGTCATATGGGAGGTCAATATTTAGAGCTTTTAGGAATTGCCACACTGTTTTTCATAGAGGTTGCACTAGTTTGCACTCCCACCAACAGTGTAGGAGTGTTCCCTTTTCACCACACCCTCTCCAGCAACTGTTATTTTTTGAGTTATTGATAATTGCCATTCTGACTGGAGTTAGGTGGTATCTTAGTGTGGTTTTGATTTGCATCTCCCTGATGATTAGTGAGGTTGAACATTTCTTTGTGTCTGTTGGCTGCTTAGATGTCTTCCTTTGAGAAGTGTCTGTTCATATCTTTTACCCACTTTATAATGAGGTTGTTTGCTTTTTTCTTTTCAGCATGTTTGAGTTCCTTGTAGATTCAAGATATTAAGCCTTTGTTGGACCTGGAGTTGGCAAATACTTTCTCCCAGTCAGTGGGATGTCTCCCTGCTCTCTTAATGGTTTCTTTGGCTTTGCAGAAGCTTGTCAGTTTAATAAGGTCCCACTTGTCTATCTTCTCTCTTATGACCTGTGGGTTTCGGGTTTTGCTCAGGAATTTGATGCCAGTTCCAATTTCCATAAGGGTATGGCCTGCATTTTCTAAGGTCCTTATGGTTTGAGGTTTTACATTTAGGGCTCTGATCCATTTAGAGTTAATTTTTGTGTATGGGGATAGATAGGGGTCTTGTTTGCGTCTTCGGTATGTGGTCAGTCACTTTTCCCAGCACCATTTACTGAATAGGTTCTCCTCTCCCCAGTGGTAGATGGTGGGGGCTTTGTTGAAGATGAGTTGGTTGAGAAATTGAGGTTTAGCTTCTGGAATCTCAATTCTATTCCATTGGTCTATATGCCTGTTCCTGTACCAATACCAAGCTGTTTTGATGATTGTAGCTTTATAGTAAAGTTTGAAGTCTGGTAATGTGATAGCACTTTCTTTTTTGTTTCTTTTTTTTCTGAGGATTGTTCTGGCTATTCTTGGTCGTTTGTGTTTCCATATGAATTCCTGTATTGTTTTTCTAGGTCTGAGAAGAATGTTGCTGGTAATTTGATGGGTATTGCATGAAATCTGTAGATTGCCTTAGGTAAGATGGACATCTTCACAATGCTGATTCTTCCAATCCACGAGCATGGGATATTTTTCCACTTGTTTATGTCATCTTTGATTTCTTTGAGCAGTGTTTTATAGTTTTCATTGTAAAGGTCTTTCACATCTCTGGTTAGGAAGATGGCAAGGTATTTCTTTTTTTTTGTGGTTATTGTGAATGGAATTGTGCTTTTTATTTGGGTTTCTGTTTGTTTATTATTGGTAAAGAAATG